>NW_017731881.1:709617-715049 GCF_001890085.2 Hipposideros armiger | reverse complement strand
AGCATATAGGTCATGTAACAGTCCCTCATGATCCCAGCAAGAAAAAGAAGGCACTCTGAAGGGGCATCATCGAATTACTTACAAAGGGCTGAAGACAGAGTTAAGAGAAACCATGAAAGCAAGATGAAGCTCCCTCCTCTTTCTCCGTTAGGCCTAGAGGTGATAATAGAACCTGCCTGTTGCTAGACCCAGGGTGCATTTTTGGAAACACAGTGAGATCCATAGCTATAGCTGAAGAAGAAAATCACCCTATAAGATCTGTGATCTTGCTACAGTCCAGCAACCACTGCAAACCCGCAGCCTTAGAGAGAGGAAGCAAGGAAATAACTACTCCAACCTCTTTTCTTACATTTTGACTTCCTAATGATACCTCAGAATGTCCAAACCCACCTGGAAGCCAGAGGGTAAGGGAGTCAGAAGACAGAGATCAGCCTCCTGGGAAACGAATCAGGATGAAGAAAGGTGAACAGTGGATCCGGAAGGGAAAAATGAAGATCATCCCTGCTGGCATTCTCTCTTCATACAACATTTCAATAAAAGGGGGAAGAGCCAAGAATCCACATAGAAAACAAAATCAAACTGGCATTTTAGCTCCTCCATTCTCATACAGAGGGAAGATGGCCACCTCACCTTGTAGTTACATGTCACCTGGTCAGGAGATCAGCCCTATCTCCTTGGTGGTCTCCATCTCCAACTCCAAATTCCTGGAGAGAATGTTTGGCCAAGCTTCATTTATTCAATCACATGTGACTTGGGGGTGGGGGTGGGGGGTGACTGTCAAATGACTCAACTCAGACAATCAGTAAAACGTCCAAAGAACCAGAGCAGCACAGGCATCTCTAAAGAATCTGCAACTGACTCCTAAGGACATATATTTAAAAGCCACATGTGCAACCCATGGTGATGGTCATCAAGTTACCATGAGTTCATAAGGAGAAAAATAAACCAGAAATAAGGCCTTACCTATTCCCTAGGCCCTATCATTGAGGCAGCAAAGTGTGATGCCCACTCTATTGGGCCCTAATGCACTAAACAGATTAGCTGATCTGAAAGGAACATTTTCATTTACCAACAGAACTCAGTGTTAAAAATGCACTTGGGTACTGTTTCTGTTTATTTGCCTCAAGCGCTGCCTCAGGCTCATTGAACACTGTTCAATGAAAAGAACATCTCAGAAGTAGTTCAAGGCAAAATTCCAACCTCAGAAAGAAAATGTATTGACAATGAGAGAGAGAGAGAGAGAGAGAATAAGAGAGAGAAAAGAAAAAGTATACTGGAAACTCAATTTCCACTGTGCAACGATCAAGTGGCTCTTTAATCATACTATTGCCCCAATATGTACTAACACTGAACATTACACAAATCTAGTATCACTTATGCTACAGAGTCCCTTGTTTCCAAATGTATGTAATTTAAACTAAACATACTGAAAGCGCCAGAAAATGATTCCTTCTAACGGTTAGATCAGCCCTATTTTGAATAACAAGACAGTCTGAAACCCCCATTTCATGTCTTCTCTAAGTGGTCATTAGCACAGAAATTATGTGTTGCCTCTATCATGTATGTATTTTTCACTTTTAAATTTAACTTCCTTAAAATGAAATAAGACATCCTAAAATTAACTTAGGCTTTGGGAGTCAGACTTGGACTTAAATGCTGCATCAGCCACTTAATTGTTATGTAAGTGACTTAGCCCAGGTCCTTCAGAAAACAGAACTTGAGGGAAGGATTCAAGTGTGCTAAACTAACATCTTATTTAGGAGATGCAAGACCATGCTGGTGGGGATGAAGAAGAAAGAAATAAGCAAAGCGTAACGTGATACATTACCAAGCTGGCTACTACTCACAAGTAGTTCTGAAAAGATAAAGCAAGTTAAGCAGGAGAAGCATTCTTTTGGTATAGGGCTTCTTTAGAAGGGTTACAAAGAAAACAAAAAATTGGAGCAGTCCACTAAGAGTGGAAGGAGAGAGTGGGATCTGGAGAATTGATGCTCACCTTCTCCCCATCTTTCACTTCCCATTGCTCAATCATTAACCCCGGGGGGGAGTTAACTTCCCTGCACTTGGGGATTGTACCATCTGAATCCAGCAATCACTCAGGCCAGATCCCAGTGGTGTGTGTTTCTTCTTTTATTAGTTTTCTATTGCTGCATTACAAATTACTACAACTTAGCTTCCTAAATCAACACAAAGTTATTATCTCAGTTTCTGTGTTTCCTGTGCTTAGGGTGTTATAAGGCTGAAATCAAGGTGTCAGCTAGCTGTGTCCTTATATCAAAGCTTGACTAGGGAAAGATCTTCACCCATGCTCCCTTGGCTTGGTGACAGAACTCATTTCTTTGTGGCTATATGACTGAGGTTTCCGGTTCCTTGTTAACTGTTGGTAGGGGGCCACTTCAGTCCCTAGATTCTGGTCTTGGGTCTTCGCCACATCACCCTCCTCCAAACAAGCATGGCTATTTGTTCCTTCAAGGCCAGCAGCGCCTCTCTGATGCCTCACCTTTTCTTAAAGAACTCCCCTGACTAGGTCAAGCCCACACAGAATAATTTCCCTTTTGATTAACTAAAAGTCAGTGGATTAGTCATCTAATCATGGAAAGAATATCCTATCATATGCACAGGTTCTGACCACACTCAAGAGGAGGGATACAGAGCGTATATATCAGGGGCAGAATCCTGGGGTCACCTTACAATTCTGCTTGCCACAATCCAATTCCAGAAGAGGAAGGGTAGCCAAGTGCTGCTGGGGAACCGAACAAGAGAGAGAAAGAAGTCAGAGGACATTGAGAACACAGAGAAGGTTTTTGTCCCAATACAATGAACTTGGTCAATTTTCTCCATGTGAAAAATGGGAAAATTGAAGCTAAAAACTTGTATCATTTGGTAGGAGGACATGTCATATTAGGGTGCATACTAGCTATCATTTTCTCCTCTTTCCTCTATGCCAGACACTAAGCTATGCACTCCACATGCGTTTTCATTTTACTACCTCCTGTTTTGACAAACCAGTGAGTTTGGTCTTCAAAACCTCATTTTGCAGATGAGGCTATCCATCTTGTTGTTACAGCCTATATATCATGTAACATATTTAGCACAGCATCTCACATAAAAGCATATTTTTAAATGATGTTATTTTAAGAGTTGTGTGAAGAGTTGCATATGATTTTGGATGAATCATACTTTCATATCTGTACAAAATTTAAGCAATATGGACCATCGAGAATCCCCATGCCTATCGCAAAAATGAAAAATAAATTAGGCAAACACATAAAAACTTCTTTCAAATAACTGAAACCATCTTTGATTGTTTGCGTTACTGTTTTAAGTACTGAACTTCAATGAAGGAAAATAAAAGCTTAATTTCACTGAGTGAGTGTGTATGTGTATGTGTGTGTTTATGCACATGAGTGTGCGTGTGTGTAGATCCACAGAATGTGCACTATCTTTAAGTGTAGAGCTGGATGCAAGAAGCCTCACGTTTTTCCCTTTGATCCTATCCAAATGGCAGAACAGACTATTTAAGCATTACTTTCTAAAGAATTAATAACATAGTGTCCAAGAATACAAATGCAAATTTAGCAATTTATCTTTTTTCCCTTTTAATTATACAGCTGCTGTTATCCCCACTCATCATCCTCTGCCCCAGCCAGGGACTGTTTACCAGTTCATCTTCTCCATGTCCCTCCCTTGCCTTCCCTTCTTCTCCTAGCCTTTGTCATTACAAAAGTGAAAGCAAAACAAAACACTAAAATAACCAGATTATAGGAACTAGACACAGTGGCCGATTTTACTCTAGTAATGTTCCGACCAGAGAGAGAATCACTACAATCTGGTGCCCCTTAGTCATTTTTAAGTGAATGTATCAAGTCTACAAACAGAACATACACAAACTGAAACCTATGAAATTTGACTATATCAGTCAGTTTGGGCTAAATTATGCTATGAAAACAATCTCTCAAAAAATCTGTTTCTTAAAACAGCAGAGGTTTGTTCTCATTTACTTTGCATTTTCATCATGAGCCCACTGTAGCTCTGCTTCATGAACATTTATGTCAAAGCCCAGACATGGAACAGCCCCTAACTGGGATATTTCCCATCTTGTGGGAAAGAAAAAAGGGGCCAAGTAGCAGACCATTCAATGACTCCTAAAACTTCTGTTCAGAAGCGACACACATCATTTTCATTCATTTGCCATTTCACTTCATTGCAATGCATAGAGCAAAGCTTGACATCAAAGAAGTGGTTGAGGATACATAATCCTTCCTTAGGGGGAAGCAGCAAATATTTTGAACAATAGAATCTACCACAGTAATTTATATTAATGCTATAAAAGTATTATTCCACCACACTCACATTTCTTTGCATATCACCAATGCAATGACTCTCCAGATGAATGATTTTGTACTTCTACTATTCACGACATATTTTGGTACATAGGATCCTCAAGCTAGGGCCATTTCTATTTAGATAAAATCCTAAATGAAAATAGAAGACCATAGCCCAACAGCACAAGGAGGAAGTTCCAGGAGCAACAGCTGTCTAACAACCATGGGAAGAGACCTCTCTGTCTAGCACTATTGATTCATATTGGAACTTGCATGCCCAGATGGTCATTGTGTGGTCAGTGTGACCCATTCAGAGTTGGACAATTCTGTTGGCAGCTTCACGCTTGCTATTGTAAGCTAATGCATGGGGGATGTTAAAACTCACAAGAGGCTTACAGATACATGGTAGTCAAAACTCTTGTGATCCAGCCACCTCTGATGTGCTGTTTTCAAACAGGCTCAAGTCTACTTATAGAACTTGACAGTATGATCCTTTTCCAAGTCTGAGGAACCCAGTATCACAGAAAGGGTAGAGATGTTCTTCAACCCTTGTAGCGCTATTACTTTCTGTCTCTGGAATAATACCTCTTAATTTTCAGTGAGCTTTGTAGTAGATGCAGTGTTCCACCTCCCAAATTCCTCTGCAGGACTAAGGTTCTCATTTCCCCAGCCACAAGGGGTGCTGGGAACTGAAGGCTCACACCTGTATCCTTATCCAGGCATTGCCCTTGACAGAAGGAAGCTGCAAATACTATTTTTCCTCCCCAGGGGCAACCCACATTAACAACTGATTGATGTGCTATGTTACAAAAAAGTGGCTCTTTAACTAAACTGAACGACTAGTTTAAGAGTTCCCCGCAATATTGGCTGAAGCTGCTGTTGCAATTGCATGGCAATTCAGCTTCTCCCTTTGCCCAATTCTGCATTCATTGTTCCCTCAAATGCACTGATCTAGAGAACGTGTTCAAATAAACATACTGCAGGAAATATCAACATCTCAGAGTCTGTTCCCTGATCTGCAACAATTGATACTGGAAATGTAGCTACAAAGGAGGTTCTCAAGTGGATTTTGGAGCTGGATTACTCGCTGACCAGCTGGCAAAGAAG
>NW_017731881.1:699914-707947 GCF_001890085.2 Hipposideros armiger | reverse complement strand
CCTTTATGCATTCTCCAGTCTCTTTCCTTTTTATTTCCAAACGAGGGTATTTTCTTCAGAGTTGACTTGCTTTTCAGCCCAGACCTCAACTGTTTCGTCTCTTATATCGGAATTCGGAATATTTTTTTCAGGGAGAATGGGAATTATATTTTCCTTATACATTCCGCTTTCCTTTTGTTGTAAGCCATGTTCTCCAAAAAGCAGGCTCTGCTGGAGTTCAGGATTCAGTATGTTTATTAGGGAGTGCCCTTGGGATCAATGCAGGTAGGACGAAGGGAAGGAAGCTGGAAAGGGCAGAAGTCGAGTTACAACTCAAGCCCAACAGCCTTAGGCAACTAGAGTTCAGAAGGGAGCTTGGAGCAGGGCAGACCCATCAGAGTTTGCTCATGTTGGGTTAAAATGGCTGAATCTTATATATTCCCACCTTGATTAGTTACTGAATGTAGTTCAACAATATAGCCAGGATTCTCCAGGAAAATGCAACCAACAGAAAAATACATATATATATATATATATATATATATATATATATATATATACACATATATATGGAAAGAGAGAGAGAGAGAGAGAGAGAGAGAGAGAGAGATTGGTTTAAGAAATTGGCTCACGCAATTGTAGAGGCCTGGTAAGTTCGAAGCTGCAGGGGAGGCTGGCAGGATGGAGACCTAGGGAAGCACTGCAGTTCCAGTCCAAAGGCAGTGTACTGGCAGGGCCGTCTCTTCTTCCGGAAATGTCAGCCTTTTTCTATTAAGGCCTTCAGCTAATTTGATTAGACCCACCCACATTATGCAGACAATTTGCTTTACTCAAAGTCTACTGATTTAAATGTTACTCTCATCTAAAACTTACCTTCATAGAAACATCTAGAATAAAGTTAGACCAGATATGCAGGTATAGTGGTCTAGCCAGGTTGACATATACAATTAACCATCACACCAGCCCAGAAAGGCATGGTCCTGGGAAAGGCGGCTTTTTATAGCTGAGGCGATCACTAAAGGAGCTCACAGGTGAAAACAAGGAAACTAGGCGAGCATTCCCAGCAGCTGGGGCAAAGTGGAATCTCAGCAGTGCCTTTCTGTGTTCATCACACCTGTGAGGTTAATTACATATATTCAATGACTAAATTTACAGTTAAAAAAGTTTACTCGATATTGTGTTTCAAACCAAAGGTTAATGAATATATATTAAGATGTAGAAATGAAGGACACATGCCTTGTTTGTCCAAAAGAAATGATTAAGTAAGGTGTTTAAAATATGTGAAATTATTATTTATAGATGCAGTAAACCAAATGCAGAGTCTATGCCACACAGAATAGTTACCATTATTCATCCAATGAGCCTCTCTCTGAGTTAGCTTCTATCTCTTATTCCTTTCAAAGCTGGATGTAGTGACCTCATAAGGTGATTGGGATGAAGGGGAGAGAAATAGATAACTTAGAGAAACTTACCCTGTGACTTAAACAATTATTTGATAATATTTCCTGGAATCAACTAGTCAGTATAACTTATCAGAACTCAGAACAGAAACACAAATCCACAGAGAGCTCAGTTTCGATCACCCTCATTTTCTGTTTCTCTCCATCTCCTCGTAGACATTACATCAGATGTGAGAGATCCATCAACCCAGGAGTTGGGTGGATAAGGACAAATTGAAGTGGAGGAATGATCGCTTGGCGTGTGCCTCCCCCATTTCCTCCATCTACTGGAATGATGACTTTGGAGGAGTCACCTGTCCTCCGGTCTCAGCTTATGAAATTTTTCTGAAAGTGATTCCTTTATCCCCTTGCCCATATTGACTGGCTTCAGGAATGGGCCTTCCAGATCTACAGTCCATCCTATACCTTGATCTATACCCCAAGAGAAATAAATTTATGTGTCACATCAACAGATTCTTTTATCCTCTGCTTTCCAGTTGAGTGTGATCCAAGGGCGGTACTGGAGGAAGATTAGTATGTGGAAGGACAGGAGAAAACAGGGAATTTCTTTGCCACCCACTTTGGGCAGTGTCTGGGAGCAGCGCTGTCTCTTCCTTGTTTGAAGCTCCTGCCAGGCATAGCCCTTCCCTTTCTGGTGCCTGTGCTGTCTTGGTTCTAGCCTCTGTAGGAGGACCCCAGCCTCTGAGCTCTGCTAATACTCCCCCCCTCCTTATGTCCCTCTAGCTCAAGGACTTCCTGCTGTTCCTAATCTCTGATAAAACTCACCATCCCTTCTTTGTTTTCTCAACTCTTCTGTCACTTGTGTAATCATTTTCCTGTAGTATTGAATTCCCTCCACTGAAATACTCAGATTTTTTTTATTTTTTTTCGTACCCCCACCCCCCACCCCACCCCACCCCTGTCCCAACTGAACTATGAGAGTAAGAGCAACAAAAGGCTATTTACAATATCAGTCAAAGGGAAAGCTTTGAACATTTCACCACCAAGTATGTTAATCAGGCTAAGAAAGTTTCTTCTATTCACAGGTTTTTAAAAGTTTTTATCATGAATAGATACTGCATTCTATGAAAGTATTTTTCCATATCTACACATTATCATGATTTTCTTCTTTTATCTGTTAATGTAGCAAATTACATTAAGATTTTGTTTTCTCAATTTGATCCTTCCCAAAAGCTGAGACTGAGACAATTATGTACACATAGTTTATTTGAGAAGTAATCCAAGAAAGCACAAGTGAGGAACAGAGGAATGCAATAGAGAGGGAGGAAAAACCTTTTATACAAGGATGCATTATCAAGTGGGACACCCTTAAGGGTAACTGATGCTCAATCATGTTGAACATCCTGAGGAGCCTTATGAATTTGCATCTCAGAGTTGTCCACCAAGGGGATGAATGGGAGACACGATTATCTGTAAATTTCCCATTAGTCCCTCAATGGGGACCTCTTCCCCAGTGGTCAAAATGGTGCCCATAACTCCCACACATTTATGTGCATGAGTGCCGGCAGGTTCCCACAACCATCTCACAATGAGGTATCAAATCATCAGTCAGGAAGCAGGAGGATGTGTCCATGGCTGAGGCGGGGTACTATCAGGTTATAGCTGTGCAAAGATGTTTATGTGGCACTGCTGTCTTTTTAAATATCGCCTCTTCTTTATTCTCTCCTCTCCTTATGGGACTCTAATCAGACGTTAGGTCTTTCGACCATATGTAGTAAGTCTCTGTTGCTCTTATCTGCATTTTCCATCATTTTGTCTCTCTGTTGAACTCTGGATAACTTATTTTGACCTGTCTACCCTCCAACTCACCATGCTTTATTCACCTGAGTCTCATCTGCTATTAGACCCATCCACCGAGGTTTTCTTTTAATTAACTTCATTGAGGTATAATTTACCACCCACTGAGTTTTTAGTTTTGGTTGTCGTGTTTTTTTATTTCCTGAAATTCTAATTGGTTTATTTACAAAGCTTCTTTGCTGCTTTTTATAGTTTCCTGTTCCATTCTTAGATTTTTTAAATGTCTTTTTGTTTTATTGCTTTATAATCAGTGTCTGATAATCCCATTATCTTTCAATTTTGTGCATCTGTTTCTGCTATTTCTCTTGTAGCAGATGCTGTCAGTGCCCCACCCATCCACCTGGGCCCTTTCTGTGTGCGATGGCAGACTCCTAACTGCCAGCATCTACACACTGTACTCCCTACCTGATGGCTCTTTTCCCCAGAACCGTGACACCTGCACTACCCATGTGTGTGGCTGGCTAGAAGTGCCAAGGAATTCACAATATCAATCCCAAACCGAGCAACCGTCAACCAATTGTCTATCAACCAGAATTGACTTATAAAATTGAGTTTCCTCACCTCTTAGGTGAGATTGTTCTGAGACGTGTCTTTTGTACTATTTCCTAGTTTCCTCATGAGTTTAAGTTCTAATCGCCCACTTTTGGCTTTATTGGCTACATTCTCTATATCACTTCTCCACTTCCCAGCTAGTGTCACCTGCATTTCCCAAATAAACTATATGCCCTCAAATCTTTGTCCTGAGTCTGCTATAATGAGCAGCAAAATGAGGATACGGCTCCTTGCTTTCTGTGCTTAGTTGCCTGCCCACCCCCTTTTTCTCTGTGAGCTTATCATTTAACTCAATTTTTTTTTTTTTAGAGATTCTTCTAGGATCTAAGATAAAGGTAAATTCATCCAAAAATTTGGATTTTCTTCTGCCAGTCCTGGATTACTTGTTGGACCACCAACATGTTGCAAATTTAAGCTAAAATTTCACTGCACAGCCAACTTATTCTTCAAACTTCTCAGGGTGTTTCCCTCCCTACTCCGCTGAGCACGAAGGTAAATTTTCCTACAGGCCCCTCGGGGTAGAAATCTAGGGCAGATGTAATTCCGGATCACCCTTACTGTGAAGAATGGCCTTCAGAGTCCAAGCTTAATGGAGAGAGGGCCTCCCATGAGGTGCCCATCTTAGGGAAATGCTGTATTTTGTCTTTTGACTCCTGTACCTAACATACCTGCCCCCCAAAAGAAAAAAAAAAACAGGTTTGGTAAATATTCTCTAAACAAAACAAGATTTAATGCTCCCACCTTTGATACTGACCTTAATTTCTCACTATCTTAGCATCTCTTCAATACTTTTTAGAATAGTGTTTATTTACTATAAAAATTCTTATTTGTTTAAAGAGGAAGGGCCCATTCATATTATTCATATTATTAGAAATGGAATTCTAACAATAAAAACAAATGTGGGTTAGTGTTTTTGCCACTGGCACATGAAAAAGTCCTAATAATTAAGAGGTAGATGTGGCTGTCCTGACATCAAAATGATGTACTGAAATGACTGGCCAAGTGGAAAGCTGATAGTATCACTATATTTTCCTTTGTCACCTGATTTTTCCTTCAAATAAACCTTCACAGAACTTGAGGTACATTGTTCCTCTAGTATATTCTATGCACATGTTTATGTCACCCTGCGGGTATTACTGAGTCATGTTAATTCATGTGTTTTATGCATCCATGTAGGTTATAAGGGCCCTCAGGACTTCAGGACTATGTACCATTTATTATTCAGTCAACAAATATCCATTGACTGTGTCTTGTATAGACACTAAAAATACAATGGCAAACAAAAGCAGCCAAGATCCCTGCCCTCATGCATCTCACATACAAGTGGGTAAGACACACATCAATAAAACAATCACACAAGGAAATGTGTGCATAAACATGGTGCTATGAGAGCATAAAATAAGGGAAAGTGGCCCAGCAAGCAAGTCAGGAAAGGCTTTTGAGGAAGCAATAACTGAAGCTGTTACCTTCTGTGGAAGCCATGTTATTATGTGACTTTTTAAAGGGATTAAGAAGTATAGGGGAGAAGCTTTTTTCTGTGAATTGTAAGCTGTTCATTTAAAAATAACTGTCAACATGAGGGTCACTAAGCTGGTTAATTCAAAAATCAATAAAGTAAATTGTTTTAAACTCTGTCCATGCCAGTGAAATCTGTATAGAATGTTTTTTAACCACAGGGTAATGCCTTAAATCTAAGCATTCATCTCACACTAAATGTCAAGTGCATTTCCCTAATACTAATTCTATCAAATTCTCTCTAACACCTTCTTCCAGAACTACCACTATTACAGAGCCAAACTAAGGCCATCATCATCAAATACTAAAACTATAAATTAAAGATGTCATCCCATTTACCCATGTTACCTTAATGTCTGTTATTTTATATAAAGTATAATTGGTCATGGATTATTTGCCAGCTGAGCTTAAGAAACTGGTTCAATTGAACGCCCAAGGAATCTCTGCTTCCTCAACATGAAACACTAATATGTGGTAAGCATTATTTTCTGGACATGTTTTTTCAGTGAAGTGTTTAAGATTTATGGGGTCATATTTTGTGATTATTCCTGATGTTTCCTGACTACAGTCACCATTTTCAGAACTCAAAGCAGCAGCTCCAACTCACTAAATCATGCCTGGACTTCTCATAATTCACTCTAGTAGGGCACTAACTGAACCAGAACCATTCTGTGTTGCCATCTGCAAAGCAAGGTCTGGGACGTGGAAAACTTTCAGTATTTGAACCAAAGTAGGGCAATTTCATTTCTCATAAAAGTCACCTTGAAATTTTATCCCACAATACATCCATTTTGCCTCACATCACCCAACTCTTTCTAACACTGCAGAAACTCATTTTTAAGGGCTGCATTTTAAAACAAAGCAACATTAGAAATACCATAAGTTTGTATTTTCTTCATATTAAGCCAATAGACTTAAAAGTGTACTTTGCCTACATCAAGCTTTAATTCCCAGCTGTGAATATTTCACTTAGAAAATGCTCACATTATGTTAGACACATCGCAGGCAGTGCAATTCCAAAATAAACAACTCTGTAATATTGTCAGCTGTCTGCAATTTAAAGCAGCAAGGCAAGGAGACAATCTGTTCACACATCATATTGTATTTAATCACATTAATTTCAAATGAGTACTGATGATTTGAAGTTATGCTGATGGTGATGTTTATTTTTTCAATTTCTTCATTAGTGCCATATTTGTATAGTATTAGACAATAATTTGTCAAGGTGCTGGAACACATTTTATTGAAAATAATGTAAATATCTTTGTCAACTACAAAAACAATGTGTATTATAAAACTATTCTTCACATAATTCTGAGAAACTTTTCAAAGCTATTGTTCAGTAACTTCTTAAGGATAAATTTCAAAGTTTTAGTTAATGGTAAAGACAATTTGTGTGTATTGACGGGAAGGTCATGTTAGTTCTACTTCACATCACTTAAAAGACAAGGTCTATAAATCAATCATGGAAGAACAAAGGTATTTTACAAAGAGAAATGTCATAAACAGGCTGGCCATTCCTTATTTGTCTTCACATTAGGAGAACAGAATGAGTGACCAAAAATAAACCTTCACTAATCACCTGAAATTGCTAATGTTAACCCAGAGTGTCATTTTTTATAGGACAAAAATGCTATGTAATACTGTGTGTGTGCTTTCATGTCTCCAGCTTATCTATATAAGACACACAGAGATCAATAAATCAGACTTGAAAGTAAAAATTTTAAATTATCCCTCCTCACCTTTAATCTCCCCTCCTGAGGCCCCGTTGCTCCCTGCTTCCTCACCAGCTTTTCTCAAAAAGAACAGAAAGGTGGAGAAGGAAACTGAAGGCCTTGGCAGAGTATAGAACTAGTCTAGATGTCTACAGTTTTTAGATGTGTTATTAGAAGATAAACTATGCTAAACTTACCAACAAAGATGAATTACTGATTCTTTTAAACCTGTTACTGCATTCAACTGTCTGTATTTCTGCAACTGTGTGTGCTGTGCCTGCATCTTTCACATGACTGGTATTTAGGACAAACTCCTATGTGGCATTGTATAAACCATGGGTCCGCAAACTCTCAGAGCATTTATCCAAGTAGTCACTACCCATCCCCTTCCTAAGGAGAATTAGAAATGTGGTCAGTAACACCTATGAGTCTGAGGCTATGAATTCTCCTTCATCATCATCTCTACCACCTGGGCAATGAGTGGGCCTGCCCGAGTCCCACTTAAAAACACAATACCCACCCCACCCCCTGAAAAAAAGTACAATAACCCTACACAAGGTTGCTCCTTAAATCTTTACCACACAAAGTTTTAATTCTTCATTTTTTACTTAATTATACTGAGCTCTGTTCATGACCCAAGTCAACCGTATAGTGTTCTCTGCTAAGATACAGCTCCAGAGGATACTGTGGGAGACGTATCTAAAAAAGACGGGGATCCTGAGACAGTAGCAGGAGTGCTGCTTGGACAGTTGTACAGGACCCAAACCAAGCTTCTCTCACTTGATAACTGTATATGGGCTATGGCACCTGATCACTTCATTGTGCCAGAATATTGACCAGGGTTATGCTTGTTCAAACCAAATACAGTAAAGCTGGTTTTGAATAAGGACCTAGATTATGACTACTCACATTTGTAAAAAGCTATAAGGTAGTCATCCACTTGGTTCCTCCTTGGAAATGAATCGAAAGAAGGTGTGTGTGTGTGTGTGTGTGTGTGTGTGTGTGTGTGTGTGTG
>NW_017731881.1:646711-699824 GCF_001890085.2 Hipposideros armiger | reverse complement strand
ATCCATCTAAGATAGCCTGTTCAATTCCAATTGGAGGGTTTGTATTTTCTAATTAAACTGACTACCTAATGAATGGATGAAATAGTGGATATAATGAACAAGGATCTTACCAGTCCGATACCCTGGCTTCCCAGATTGATCATATTAAAATGTAAGTCAGATCATGTCACTCATGCAGAGGAATTGTTAAAAGAAGAGCAGGTCAGAGCAAGAAAATTAAGAGAACATTCACAGAAGAGACTCTGGGTAAAGCACATTTTGATCATGGTTGACTTATCTTCCTGGGAACAAAGTAAAAGGGTTTCAAGAGACAGTGAGGCAAGGGAGATAGATCAGAGAAGGTGATGGTATTAAAGAAAGGGGAGATGAGAAATGACATCAGTCCTGAATTTCTTGTGGTGAGCAGGGATAAGGGGTACGATGAGATTATTGTAGTTGGTCCCAAGGCAAATAGTGATGGCAAAGCTGTCAGTATTGAGAGGAAGGAGGGGTGAGGGAGTCTTTTCAGGAGCAGAAATATTCCTGGTCTCCTAATTCACTCCTGCTGAAGGAAGTACACCCTAAAAAAAGAGTGATCTTTCTTCAATGAGGGCTCATTCTGGATTACCATAAAATAGTGGAGTGCTGACTCCCTTCTGAGTCTGCTGATTGTGAACTTCTGAAATGTGGTCTTACTCTGAGCACAGGCAAGCACTTGGCCCTAATAAATGGTGGACTGCAGGATGCCGAGCATAATCTCAGAGCAGACAGCACCTTGACTCTTATTGATGATGATCTGTGGAATGGGTTTTTCTGAAAATTCAGGGACCCTTTTGACACCTGATGAAGAACTTGAGGTTACCTTTAGGGATATTTCCTCATGAAAAATAATGTCCCTTTATGAGCACTTATGTGCCAGAATCTGCGATGTCCCTTGATATACATTCTCATTTAATCCTCTCATTTAAACATAATATCCCCACACCTCAGTTTGATAATGTCTCATTTTACAGTTGAGGAAATTGAGGCTCAGAGCTCTGTGCTCCTGAACACAAGTTAGTAACTGGTAAGTCAGGATTTGAATACTGGTCTAAATGATGCCAATTTTCCTTATCACTTACATTCTAACATTTCCTACCTGAGAGATCACAATACTGTTGCTTGATTGAGAACTGTCAGTTGCTGGGCCAACCCTGACCAAAAGGAAACAAGAAAACTATCCTTAGCTATGAGGTATGTAAGCCTATAGCAGAGCTGTGGGCACCTCTGTGGATGAATTCCAGGAAGCACTGTCTCCAATCCAGGGTCCTTCCTTTCAAGAAACTGCAAGATCAAAATCCCCCATTTTAGGGCCTAAGGATACCTGTCTCTCTGACCCAATGAGACAAGGTCTAGGACAGAATATACAGCCTCTAAACCCACCCGAAGCAAGATGATTTCCAGCCTTGGAGAGTCTACCCATACCAATGGGGGAAAAGGCTGACACAGAAAACTAGAACCAGACCAGAGCAAATGAACCCCCGTGGTAGCACACAACCCACCTAGCTTCTCTCCCTTTCAAAGGTCTAGGGCAGCATCCTGGGAATTATGATAGCCAATTTTTTCTTCATCTTGGGCCTAGCGTTTGTAGTCTCTGCTGGTCAAGTAGGAGTAAAGAAATTGATTCTTGCCAACAAAGCCCAATGTAATCTTCAGTCTGAGTCTCCTAGTGCCTCTCCCGGTGGAAGGGTCGAGGAAGTAGCTATCTGGTCTACTCCAGTTCTGTCAGCTATAGACGCCAAAGACCTACTACTCTTGGCATTAGACTCAGGTACCCCAAGCCAATGAGGACTGAGATAGACAATACATTAAAAGACACGGCCACCCACATAACAGCAGAAACTGTAGGTAAAAATATAAAGCAAAAACTCATTGACTGTGATCTCATTAAATAGCCCCAAATGTTTTCTCATCCTGGTAACTATTAATTTGAATCTTTTAAATGTGTTTCAGTTATTTTTTACTGTTCCTACCCTCACCTAACTTACCAGTCCACACGTGCTACCTGAGAAAAGGAAAGTTTTTTAGACATACAATGGTTCACCACTTGCCTTCTTTTTAACACATTCTCCGTGACAGTGAAGTGCGCTAGGTAAGAAAACAATTGCATTCTTTAATTATGCAAGTGATGTGTTACTGAAAGATATATAAAGCATTTTTTCCACTAATACCTCATAACTTGAGATCCATTTCTAAAGGAATAATTCTGGCCCTGAGATGTCATTGAAAATCCCATAAAGAATATAAAATGTTATTTAATGAACTAACTGATAAAATATTTATAATGTCAGTTGAAAACTATAGTAAATAGGTGGTGCTTTACGCTACCAGAGCTGAAGTAACTGCTATTGAGTTGTGGGCATGAGGCCTCACTTCCCCAGAGGTACACTCTAGAATTTGTGTTACAAAAAACTACTCAGATAACTAACTGCATTGAACAAATGTTCTTCCCGTTTGGTTCCCTGAGGTGCCTGAGAAGTCATTATTAACTCTCCTTGAAATGTTCAGGTTACATACATGATTGCATCCACTTGATGGGATTGCAAATCTGTCTTAAATTACCCCAAAAGCCTTTACACTTGAATCTAATTAGACTGAAGCCCTCACAAAATTTATTGATTTCTGAATTCCCTTAATCCAGGTGATGAAGCCTTAATTGAATGCAAATTACTTCACAAGTATCCCGAAAAGTTTCATCTCTAATCCAAGAGGTATGGAACCATGCAAAAATTCCTGCAGTTCCCACAAGCATGAGGACCTGGGGAAGCTTTGGCAGCATACAGAGTTGGATTGGAATTCTGAGCTAGACCCTCAGATTAACCCCGCCCAGCCTCAGAGCTGGGATAAAGAGGATAATGCGTATTTCATAAAGAAAAAGCATTCACCCTAGAGTGCCTGATATTTACCAGGTCTCAAGTGTGGATTAAATCCAATCCTTTATCCTAAAGGTCACAAGTCCAAATGCCTGAGGGGCCAGGCATAAGTGGGTCAGGGGTCAGGGAGGGCCTAATGAGCAAGGCTGGGCACTCACCCCCTACCCACTCCACCAAGGAGCAGCTGCAACTCAGGACTCCTGAGGAAGATGGCTCCAATGTTGATGAAACTTCTAGATTTTGCCTCATTGTGGCAAGTCTGAATTTTTATGTGAAAATATCTCAACTTTTAACCGTTGGTTTAATCTTTTAAAAAACACTGTGCAAATATAATAAAACATACCTGCTAAAGCAATTTCAGCTATGGACCACCAGCTTGCAAAGCCAGCCTTACATCTTTTTCCTGTTATGTACCTAATCAGAAAAAAAAGCAAAAAAAAAAAAAAGTAAGAATAGAAAAAAGGCAGGATGATTCCATAGCAAAACACAGAAGGGAATACATTACTGACACGACCTACAGACAGAAAGGTTTTAGGCAACGTGATTAAAGGGAAATGACTTTATTAAAGCAGTTTTCACATTACAGACTTTTGAAACTACATATATTGAATCATCTAAAGCAGTTGTTTTCAAACCTGGCTGTGCTCGAGATTCACTTGGGAGGCTTTTTTAAAACACCAATGCCTAGTCCCTACATTCAGAAATTCTCATTTACTTGCTATATGCCGAGACCCAAGCGTATGTTGTATTTTTTAAAAGAACCTCCCCACCCCCCTACCCGTCACCTCTACCCTGAGACTTTCAGCCAAGATTAAGAACCAGATACAAAGCAGTGTCTCTCAAACTGGATGTTTTTGTTTTTGTTTTTGTGTTTTTAATTGCATCTTACACCTACAGAATCAAAAACCAGTAGCTAGAGGTAGGACACAGGACTTGCTTTGTTAATTTGCTCCCAGATGATTCTGATGCAGGTGGTTCACAGAGCACTGTCTTAAAAATATTGCTAATGTATGGGTTGAAACACAATGCTTTCATCCTGTTGAGCATATTCAATATGTGCACACTTTTTGAGTATCATTTCATAAAGTGAGGTACCAGGGAAGGGCCAGAAATATATGCACCAGGGAGCATGGTGAGGCTGACACGGATTGTAAAACTGACATAAGTGACCTTGGATGAGGGCAGCAGAGTGGAAGCAAAGGCAAAGCAAGTAGAGCAGGGAGTCAGGCACTTGTTGGTCCCCCAAGGTCTTGCCAATGCAGGAAACACAAGCATCAGACCATTCTCGCCATTCAGGAGGCAGTGGCTATTTCTGAGAAAGCCACACAATTGCAGGGCCCACACCAGTGGGTAGGAAGTGAAGGACGGAGGTGTTTCCAGCAGAGTGTAGGGAGCAAAGAAGGGCTGAGGAGGGCGGTCCTGGAAAGTGGGGGAGTTTAAGAGCTCAGACACCCACCAGCATTCACAACAAAGCCTGGGTCTTGGCAGGATTTTCAAGCAGAAATCGTAAGTGGGAAACAGGTAGCGCCCCGTAGAACAAATAGGTGCCTAGTTGTTCCCCCTAACTTTATAATTTTTGACTCTTTTTCTCCTAGTGTTCCAGCATTGGAAGTTGAATGCAAGGTTTCTGTTAGCTGGATATATTTGGCCAAGTAAATGGACGCAACTTGTTTATAATTCACAGGCATGCCACATTTTTGTTAAGCATCAAATCATTCTTAAAAGGTCTACTTCCCCAAGTCTCGCATTCAGCGTACTTAGTTGAATGCCTGTTACATATACTGACCTGTGGCCTAGGTGTTACAGTGTGAGACAGGCAATAAAGATACGAACAAATTTGTCCTGTACCTCACCCTACCCCTCCCCATCAATCATAAACATAATTAAAAATGGTAATAGAATACAGCCAAGGAAATATGGAGGGAAATGCAAACTCTCTACTATATTGTACTCTTCTTTATGATGCTGGTGTTCTTGGGCTTCTACCAAGGTCATTCAGACAGCACCAGGGATTAGCACCACATGGGGAAGTGGGGCCTCATCTGACCAACTCCCTTGCTGCCCTTCCAAGAAATCAGAAAACACTTGACTGAGTTTTCTGGAGTTGTGAATGACCTAAAACAAAAGCCATTTTCCTTACAGAAGAGCAAGGTTGGATTCTCGCTTCCAACTGAGTTGTATTTTTCCTCATAGGCACCAAAGCAGTGCTGCTTATGCCCAAAGCTCTCTGAGCTGTTGATGTAAATCAACCTTCCATTTTTACCTACAAGCCAACTAGTGGTCAAGAGGCAAATTTGAGTGGTGTCCAGACAAGAATCCCACTGGTGACTCAATATTGTCTACTGGGTCAACCAACCTTGCCTGTCTAATTCTCTCTTCCTTTAAGAGGAAGGTCCTTCCCAGGAGGCTCCTATGTCACTCATGTAATCAATTTAGGTAGGCATGCTTTCCGTTATGCCCATATGTCTAGACACAATTTATGCATAAGCTGTATCTACCATCCCCCACTCACAACAAAGAGAAAGGTTTAAAGAAGTGGAGATGTCTATCACTCACTTTTGCTGTCAAGTTCACTAAAAAAAAGTACAAAATTTGCTAACTGCAAGTAATCTAGAGAAAGTTGAAGACAGAGAGTATAAGAGAGTGACCAGATGAATTAATTTCATATGTATATGAGAGCTTACTGGCTATTTGTTTTCTGGTTCTTAAGGAGATGTATGAGTATAGCCTCCTTGATTCCCTTGAACTTTCTCACTCCTCTTAAATTCAGCAGGAGAGCCATTCTCTTTGTCTTTCTCCTGCTTGAAAGGCTTCTTTCTTGCCTTTAACAGTTACACCGGTTTCCTAATCAGTTTTTGTACTGACTTTCCACATCAGCAGTGAGATGCTGTGTCCCTTTGAAAAGATACGTCTTCTTTTAAATCACTGTTTGCAGTATTTCTCAAACTCTAGTGTATACCAGGATCACCTATTTGACTTATAGAAAATACACATTGCTGGGCCCCCTCCCTACAGTTTCTGAGTCACTAGGTCTGAAGTGAGGCCCAGGAATTCGCGTTTCTAACACACTCCCAAGTGATGCTGAGGCTGGTGGTCCAGGAACCACAATTTTAGAACCACTGCTCTAAACCAACATCCAGATCCTTCAGATTTATGAGCTAAGTGGAATGTCACAATGAGCTTGCAAATGGCATCACAGAGCCACCATAAGGCAGATGCTAGACTTGGATATACTGGTTCCCCTGAGAAAGTGTCTCACCTTGAACCTGCACCTCCTAGGGCACTGTTTCCAGTTCCCCTACCAGGTTTTGTATATCATGGCTTTGGTGATGAGAATGAGAATAGGATGTTTCTGTAGACTTTTCAGTTATCCAGTTATCATGCCTCTTCATCTGTTGAACCCAGTGGCTTGAAACATCTTTAATACAAAGCTTTAGTGCTATTTCCAACTAGCTTTACAAAATATAAAATGGGAGACTATGGGAGCAGTCGGACTACTAGCCATAGGTCTCCTGTGCAAGGTCAAAATGCCTAATGGCACTACCATAATTACAGTCACCCTTGAGTTCTCCCCACACATAAGGGGTTGCTCAGAGAGTTATTAAAAGACTCCTTGTAAAAAATACACTATGGGTTCAGACTTGGCCTCCATCAGCCTATCCTAGCAGTTGTGACTTTTAAAATAAAATTTAAAACCTCATTTAGTCTCCAGGAAATTAAAAGATCAGTTGAAATAAACATTAAGAATTATACACTTGAAACCTATATTATTTTACTAACCAATGTCACCCCAATAAATTTAATAAAAATTTTAAAAGATACATTAAAAATTAATTAATTTAATTACACCACACACACACACACACACACACACACACACAGAAAAATACAAAAATGTTTATTATCCAAGCATCAGACATTTATGTTTTGTTCTAGCCCCACTAACCCAAAGTTGTAATGATGTAAATGTAATCATTCAGTGGGCTGGTGCTAAGACTCAATGGAGGAACAATTACTAACTACTCTGTTGTTGAAAACCCATGTTCCAACTAACCTGGAGAACAGACTTAGTGGTTGAGTTACAGGAATCTAGACTTTCCTCACTCCCTCATCAAAAATTAGTAAATTCATAGGTCCCCGGGGAAGCACTGGGGTATGAATTGCACCGCAAAGTTACTGGCACCTTGGGGGAAGAGGGCCGGGTTTTGTAAGCTCTTGCTGCAGTCATTAGTCAAAGTCATTTCTCAGAAGTGGACACCTGTGATGGTTATCAACACTCCCAGGAGCTGGGGGATCACCCACTAAAGGCATTTTCATTGGCAGTTGGTCACCTATGACTGTTTCACTGACCAATATATATCTCCTACTTCACCCTCCTTCCCTCTGGTACAAGGTCAGCAATCTTTTATGTAAAAATAATCATTAGGCTTTGCTGGCCACATATCATCTCTGTCACAACTATTCAACTCTGCTGTTGTAGCATGAAAGCAGCCATGGACAATATGTAAATGAATGAGGCCGTGCCTCATTAAAACCTGACAAAAACAGGCAGCAGACCAGAGATGACATGCAGGCCACTGATTCCTGCTCTAGTCTCCCTCTCTCCTCTCTACTTCCTGACTTATTTCCCTGACTGCTCGTTTTTGCTCTCTCTCACATGTATCTCACACATAATCACATGTAGTTGTATGTATTAATTCCCCATCACTCTCCTTCCTACTCTCCCCCTCTTCTAAAATGCCTTCCAGTCATCTTCCTTTTCCTTTTATTCCCCTATTATACTCTTATTTGCCCTCTGAAATGCAGCATCATTTGAAGTATCTCACACAGTTGCTTAATAAATTTCCCATTGTTCTTCCTTTCAAAGATCTCTTCTCTGTTTTACCATCATATCTCTCTCCTAGTTCTTCCCTTATTTTTAATTGATCAGTATAGTCAAATGTCATAAAATTCAGTCCCTTTAGGCTGGTCTTTTAGAATACAGTACAAACAATATACCCCCTAACCAGTAACAAATTGTCTACTTATTCCAGATGCCTACACGAGTCCAGGGTTTTTGTTCATCTTTTTTCAGTTTAGGCATTTCTTCAATACTATGAATATTGGTTCAACTTTTATCTGTTGTATTTAGAACAAGAAAAAAATACTGATTTTCAACAAGTGCAGTAGACCAATCAAGACTCACACCCTCCTCAAGGAGCATCTAAGGACATTATGTAATCAGTACCCAAAAAAGCAATCAGATATAGGAGGCAGAGCTTTCTGTAGAGCAGAGATAAATCTGTTTTCCATGTAGAGGGCTGTTTTATTTTCCCTTTTTAAGATTGTTGAATTATCTTAGAGCCCACTTCTCCATGTGGTTTTTTCTCAAAACAATGGTCTAAAATCTCTTTCCACTTGGCAGGAGGTATTCTTCTAGTGTGGGGATATCAGAGGCAAGAAGGCACGGAGGTGCGGCAGAAACTTCTAGATTAATAGTCTTCATAATTCACCCTTATTATGAGCAAGTCACCAAAGCAACATATCACCTAAGACTGTGGGCCAAATCTCTGGCTAATAATAAGGTAGTTGTTTTCATTGGAAGGGACCCAAAGTACATATCCCTGGGGACTAACTGGAGTGGCAGCTGAGCAAAGATTTAATGAAGGATTCAGAGTCCCAGGTAAATCTTGTCCCAGAAAAACACCTGATGAAGGTGGGTGTATGCAGAAGAGTGCAGGATATGGGAGACAGGCTCACTCAGAAACATCAAATTGCAAGAGCAACTTCACATGGGAAAAGCTTCAAGTGGAGAGAAGCAAATCTCTGGCATTGAAAGATGTTCTCTATCACTGGTTCTAGAAGTCACCTCAGTGCAGATAAGGATTCATCTTAAGGGCTAAGGCAGGTTCACTCCTGAAGTACAAATTATAACAGCAAGTATGTATCTGATCCCACTTGAAGCAACAGGATCCAGACTTAGTTAAGGACAGGAGTTCTTTTTATTCAGGCAGCAGGCCCAGATCAGATAGAAAAGTGCACTTTGGGCCTGACAGCATGAAGAAATAGTAGAAGGCAGGGCACTCACTCTCCTATGTTTATTTTCCTTTTTTCTCCTATATTCAGTGAGGGTTGGAGATTAGCATGGCTGAAAAGGCAAAGCTGTGAATTTTACTTCTAGAGTTGTTATCTGTGGGGAGTTCGTTGCTTGCTTGCCAGGAAGTAGGAGTAACTTAATTTGAATTCTCCTAGAAACAGACTCTGAGACAAAGAATTGAGTATAAGTAGTTTATTTGGGAGGTGATCCAAGAAACAGTTGCAAGAAAATGGGAAATGAGACAGTAAAGAGAGGGTGTCAAGCCAGCTACCACTGTGGGCAATTGAACCTTTATCCTGCTGGAAAACTCCAGGAATCGATGTAGAACAGGCAATTCAGAGATACCCCATCCAAGTCACCGATGAACGGCTGATTATGGAGCATTAATTCTGTGGCACTCCCAGCCTGCCTTGGGCACAAGCAGGTGGTTTCAGTTTTCTTAACAAGCCCTCCAGCAAAGATGTGCATGCCCTGGAAGTTGGAAGTAAGACAGGGAGTGTGCCACAAAGGTTAAGACTCAAGCAGATATGGCTGAGGCACCAATAACATCTCTTACAAGATATACTCCTGGATTCATTTGAGTGTGGGTCCTGGAAAGAAGTAACAAGAATGCAGGGTCCCAGAGGGGTAGAAAGCATCTTGGTTTCCCTTTGTTGGAAATTCAAAGTATATGATCTGGACACTGAATGAAAGAAAAGGGTCTTAGAAAGACCTGGAGAATGAGATCTTACCATCTCAAACTTAGAGATTTTATTAAAAGAACAGAATTTTTCAGAGTTGTGCATATTTCCTCTCCCCTTCCCTCGCCCCACCAAGCATGACAATAACAGTGTTAACTGTCCTTTCTCAGGAGAACTATTACATTTGAGCTTTAAATCCAAGGGTAGTAGACTAGACTAGGGATTGGCAAACTTTTGAGATGGAAGAGCCGCCAGGGCTCAGCAAACTGCAGCTCGCGAGCCACATGCAGCTCTGTAGGTACATACATGTGGCTCTGAAGTAAAATTGAAAATGAAAATAAAACTATCATAGTTTCATTTATAAAATTTGTAAAGGATATTATTCAAACAATGGTGATTATGTAAAAAGATATTTTACATATATATTATGTAAATATATAAATATATATTATGGCTCTCAAATAATTTTTAAATTGTTGTGAGAGACAGATTGGCTTTTCCAAGGGTCGACAAACTTTTCAGATGGAACGAACCCAAAGAGCCCCATGTAGCTTGCGAGCTGCAGTTTGCCAACCCCTGGACTAGACAATGGGTATCAATTAGCCTTGCCCTACAAAGAAACTAAAAGCCTGTCTGTCTGTCTCTTTCCCTCTCTCCCTAATCTGTTTTCTCTGTGTATATCATCCCCCAAATATATTGCATCTCTGTGGCGGTCTCTGGCTCATAACAGCAAATTGGGAGTGAATTCTAGGACATGTGTTTGGTACTGGAAACACTGGGTTGCTTGGAAAATACATGTGCATAAGGCAATTGTATTTAGATTGTAAATATTTAGTGCAGTAGATTTGTGTCATGACGATTCCTTGGAACTTTGGAAATATGGAAGACTTGAGATTTAGGTAATTTCTGAAGGTGTCAAAGAAGCAGAATTTCCTATGGGTATTTCTCCAAACTGCAGCTACCGGAGGAGAGCTCCAAGCCCTAATCAAACTCCAGAAAGATACTACAGACCTGAGACTGAGTGAAACAAGAATATAGCGAGAGGGAAGGTACTTTGTATATATGTTGTTAGACCTGTAATCCCCCTAAGAACAAGGGATTGGCTTTGAAAAGCAATGCATTTTTAGAATTCAATCAAATAACATTGTCAAGTAGAGTAATAGGAACTGGATTTATCCCTCCAACGTAAACAATTGAAAACCTGGACAAAATATATGAAACCACTTTTCAGATATTGAATGACAAGATTGCAGTACAGAGATCTTTCAGAGAAGAAAAACAAGATGAGCTCTACAACTGTCCCAGTTTACTTTATAGAGGCAGTCTTCAGGCTTCAGGGCAGGGAGGGAGAGCCCAAATGGCCCAGCACTTCTTGAATCGAGAAGACAATAGAGAGATTGGAATTTGGAAGGCCAAGGCAGCTATTGTAGAATTTGTGGGGCGGAAAACCAAAAAGGAGGAATATGCAAGAGGGAGCACCCCAGATTTCTGCAAAGGGGTCCCCTAGAGTCTCTGGCTAAGTACAAAAGGGCATGTGCAACAAGGAAAGAATCAACAGAAAAGAGTAGGAAGAACAATTCCAGAAGCCCAGGGTAAGAATCGTTTGTGTTCTACCAGTCAGAGTGTAACAATATCATAACACAGGTACATCATGTAGAAGAGTATCACCACCAAAGTGGTGCTAGACTAAAGGATGCTCTGAATCTACCCTAACAATGCTTGAAAACAAAATTCAAAATATTCAACTGACTGCAAGTAACTTAAGTTACTTTAGAATGAAATCCAGGGCTATTTAAATAAAAACAACAAAACCAGCAGCTTACAACCTAAACAATGTCAGGCATGCAACCAAAAATTATAAGGCATGAAAAGCAGCAGAAAATTTTGAACTATTAAGTATCCACAATGAAAAATAAAATAAATATAAATAGATCAAGAAATGACTGAGACAATGGAACTAGCACTAAGGGTATGAAAAAGGCTATTATAAATATACTTTATATAATCAAAAAGATAGAGAAAAATATGAGCACTATGAAGAAAGATGTGAAAGATAATTTTGAAAGACACACAAATAGGTTAAAAAGAGCAATATAAAAATATGTACAATAAAAACACTAATCAAAAGAAAGAAGGAATAGCTATACTAAAGCAAAGTAGATTTTAGAGCAAAAATATTACCACAAATAAAAAGGGACATTTTATGATGGAAAAGGGGTTCCTTCATCAAAAGCACATGTTTGTTTGTTTCTTTGCTCAGGTTGCCATAACAAACTGCCACAGACTGGGTGGGCTAAGCAACAGAAATTTATGTTCTCATGATTCTGGAGGCTAGAAGTCTAAGATCTAGGCATTAGCAGGGTTGGTTTTCTCTGAAGCCTTTCTTCTCATAGGTGGCTATCTTCCCCGTGTCTTCACATGGTCTACCCTCTGAGTCTGTGTCCTAATATTCTCTTATTATAACGACCCCAATCATATCAGATTAGGGAACACCCTAATAAAGTCACTTAAATAATTGCTTCTTTATCTCCCAATGTAGTCATATTCTGAGATACTAAAAGTTACAGCTTCAACATATGAATTTTGGAGGGACACAAATCAGTTCATAACAGTACCTAGCAATCCTAAATGTATATGTACCCAATAATATCTTCAAAATACATGAAGCAAAAACTTAGTGAGAACTGAGGAGAGTAGACAAATCTACAATTATAGTTGGCTATTTCAACACTCCTTTCCCGGTAATTAATAGGACAAGCAGAGAGAAACATCAATAACGATTTAGAATGCTTGATCACCATTATCAGTCAACCAAACCAAATTAGCATTTATTGCACAGTCCATCAACAACTGCAAAATACACATCCTTTTCAACTACACACGGGGTGTTCACCAAAGCAGACCGTATCCTGTACCATGAAACTCATTTCAACAAATTTAAAAGAATTTAAATGATACAAAGCATATTTTATGACAAAAACAGAATTAAACTAGAAATAGTAGCAGAAAGGTGTCTTTTTAAAAATCTCTAATATTTTAAAATTAACCAATCACTTCTAAATAACCATGTGAGTTAAAGAAGAAATCACAAGGAACATTTAAAAATATTTTTAACTGAATAAAAATGAAAACACAGCATCTCAAAATATGTGTGACAGAGCATAGAAATAAATTTATAGCAATAAATGTGTACATTAGAATACAAGAAAGTTCTCAAATAAGTTAGCTAAAACTCCACCCGAATAAATGAGGAAAAGAGTAAATTTAACCCAAATAATAAGAAGAAAGAAACTAAGATTAGAGCAGAAACTTATGAAATAGAAAACAGAAAAAAAAAGAAAAAATTCAATGAAACAAATGCTTTCTTAACATCAATTTTAAAAAATTAATGAACCTCTACCCATTCATACTGATTCACCCTGGGGAATGCAAGATTGCTCTAAAAATATCAATCAATATAATTTGCCATATTAAACAGACTAAAATGAAGAGCCACATGATTATTTTAATAGATATAGAAAAGGCGTTTGAAAACATCCACTTGTGATAAAAAGCCCTCAGCAAACTAGGAATAGAAAGAAATTTCTTGATGAAGGGCATCTATAAGCATATAGCTAACATTCCAACTTAATGGTGAAAGACTGAATGTTCCTCCTAAGATCAGGAGAGAGACAGATGTCTGCTGTCATCAGTCCTATTCAACATGGTCCTAAATGTCTTAGCCAGGACATTAAGGCAAAAAGAAAAAAGAAAATTTTAAAAAGAAAAAAGGAAGAGCCATCCAAATTGGAAAAGAAGTAAAACTCTATTTGTGGGTGACATGACCTATGCAGGCTATCCTAAGGAAACTACAAACAAGCTATGAAAACTACTAAGTGAGTATAATAAAGCTGTGGAATATAAGGGCAATATGCACAATCAATTGTATTTATATATAATAGAAATCGACAATTAGAAATTAAAATACTATCAAAAAGTGTGAAATAGGGATAAATTCGACTAACGACATTGAACCTGTACATCAGAAACTATAACATATTGCTTAGAGAAATTATTACAAATTTAAATATATGGAATGAAACTTTTAATCTTCATAAATTGAAAAATTCAATAACGTTAAAATATTGATTCTCCTCCAAACTGATCTATAGATTCAACACAACCACAATAAAATCCCAACAGGTATTTTTGTATTTGTTGAAATAATGCTTCTAAAATTTATATGGAAATGCAAAGGACCTAGAATAGAATAATAATTTTGAAAAAGAAAAAGCAAAGTTGGGATTTCCTTGATTTCAGGGTATAAAAGCTAGAGTAATCAAAAGATTGGAGTATATGTATAAAGAAATAGATACACACGTATTTGGCCAATTGATTTGTAACAAGGGTGCCAAGGTAATTCAATGTGGAATTTTCAGTCTTTGCAAAAAAAAACAAAAAAACAGAACCTCGACTATTATATTACGACACACAAAAATTAACATTATCTTAAAATAATATTACCTTATATTAGTATTACCTTATACAAAAAAATAATACAAAATTAATAGGATCAAATGGATCATAAACCTAAAGCTATAAAACTTCTAGAAAAAACCATAGGAAGAAAACAAAACTAAATCTTTATGGTCTCGGATTAGCAAATATTTTTTGAGATAAGCTACAAGGAGCACAATCCATAAAAGAAAACATTGATAAATTTGACTTCATAAAGTTTAAAACTTTTGTTCTTTAAAAGATACTGTTAGCAAAATGAAAATGAAGGCTACAGACTGGGAGAAAATATGTGCCAAGTATCTAACAAAGGACTTGTATCTAGAACACAGTTGGCAAATTACAGCCTCCTCCAAGTCAAGTTTTATTATCTGGGGCTTCTTTCAAGCTAAAATGTCAAAGTTAGGTAATTATAATCCAGATGTTATGGCATAAAATATTTACTATACGGCCCTTTAAGAAAAAGTTGGCTAACACCTGGTAGAGAATATTTAAAGAACTCTTACAACAAAATAGTAAGAAGACAAATAATCCCAGTTTTAAGTGGTAAAAGATTTGAATATACACTCCACCAAAGAACATATATGAATTGCAAATTGAGTTTCAATTATGCTAGATAAATAAATTCTACAGATCTACAGTACAAAAAAGTGCCTATAGTTAACAATATGATATTGTGCACTTCAAAATTTAAGAGGGCAGCTCTGACATTGTGTGCTTACCACAAAAACAAAGGGACACAGGAAACTCTGGGAGGTGCTGGATATGTATATTACCTTGATTGGGGTAATGGTATCACAAGTGTTTGCATATGGACACATTCATCAAATTGTATGCATTAAATATATGCAGTTTTTGTGTATCAATTATACCTCAATAAAGCTGTTGAAATGCCAAATAAGCACATAAAAATATGCCCAATATCATTAGTCATTAGGAAAATTAAAATCATAATGAGATACCACTACCCACAAGCAGAATGACTAGAATTAAAAGGACTGACAAAACCAAGTGCTAGTGAGGATGTGGTGCGACTAGAATCTCATTCTGTGCTAGTGGGAGTGCAAAGTATTATAGCCACTTTGGAAAACATTTTCACAGTTTCTTATAAAGTTAAACAGACATCATTTCACCCAACAGTCCCACTCCTAGATATTTACATAAGAAAAATAAAGAATATTTTCACACAAATATGCTCATACTAGCCCAAAACTGGAAACAACCCAAATGTCCATGGACAAGTGAACAGATAAACAAATTGTGGCATACCTATATATGATTGAATACAGTAATAAAAAGGAAAGAACTACTAAAACAGAACAACCTGGATGAATTTCAAAAGCACTATGCTAAATGATAAAAGCCAGAGTTTAAAGATTATATATAATACAAGGTCTGACAATTAAGTTCTGCAAACTTGTTGCCACAATGTTGCTAGCCTTTTTTGATATCAAAGGGATTATTCATTATGAATTTGTACCAACTGGATAGTTAACCAAGTTTACTATTTTGAAGTGCTGAAAAGGCTGTGCAAAAAGTTAGATTACCTGAACTTTTTGCCAACAATTCATGGCTCTTGAATCACAACACTGCACCAGCTCACACGGCACTGTCCATGATGGAGTTTTTAGTCAGTAAACAAATAACTGTATTGGAACACCCTCCCTACTCACCTGATCTGGCCCCCAATGACTTCTTTCTTTACCCAAAGAGAAAGGAAATATTGAAAGGAAGACATTTTGATGACATTCAGGGCATCAAGGGTTATATGACAACAGCTCTGATGGCCATTCCAGAAAAAGAGTTCCAAAATTGCTTTGAAGGGTGGACTAGGCGCTGGTGTCGGTGCATAGCTTCCCAAGGGGAGTACTTTGAAGGTGACCATAGTGATATTCAGCAATGATGTATGTAGCACTTTTTCTAGGAAATTAATTGTCCAACCTCATACAGTATAATCTATTTATATAAAATTTTAGAAAAAACAAAACTATATGGACAGAAAGCCAATCAGTGGTTGCCAAGGGCCAAAGAAGGGATTAGCTGCAAAGGAACACAAAATAACTTTGGGGAATGATGGAAATATCATTATTGGGGTGGTGGCTACACTGCTACACACATTTGCCAAAGCTCATCAAATTGTACCCTGGAATTGGTGGATTTTTTGTAAAGCGAATTAAAAAAATAAATAGAGACAGCAACAAATGTCCAGTCTTTACACATTGTGGGAACAATTCTATTTGTTTCACTATGTACACATGACTCTTGCTTGACTCTAAGAAAGTTTTGACAATATACACAAGCATAATTTGAGATGAAAAAATAGAATAAGAGATGATTTCTTGGCCTACTGCAGTTCCCAAACAGATATGCATCCGAATTCCTTGAGCATGTTGTATAAATGCAGTTCTCCAGGCCACGCCCCCAGAAATCCTGATTTAAGGCCAGGTATGGGAGACAGACCTGTCTGGTCTAATGAGCTCTCCAGATGATCGTGATGCATGGCAAAATTTGAAAACAATCAACTTAGTGTATAGGCTGACCTTGGAGTAAACTTAATTGATGCCATGTTCTAGTCCAGTTCAGAGACTTCTGAGAATAACATCAGAAACATCATAAAAGATCTTGAAGTAATAAATTGCCAATTGCATTGTCTATCACTCCAAAAACAGGCTCAAGCGTTGACAAAGTTGCTTCCTGAAGGTGCAAACCCTCTTATCTGCCATTGATCCCCTTCCCTGACCTTAGCCTGGCTAAAAGCATACGAATCTTTGAGCCTTAGCGTTCTCAAATCGGTTATTTGATGGGCTCAATAGAACATAATGATGTCATAAGGTTGTTTGTCAAAATCAAGCAAGGTAAGTCATGTAAACTGCTTAACACAATGCCCAGTATATAGTATGGATAATGAAACCTGGAAAATTTAGATAACATTAACTAGTAATTCATTCCCAACCGCCACAGCAGGTGCACCCTGGTCATTTCATTAACTTTAAAATGACTCTCTGGGTTTCATGCTTTTTAATTGTTTAGACCTCCGTATACCATTATAGCTGTTCAATCAATTTCATCTCTTAGCATTATCATAATGTATTATATTTATTACTGTATTTATTATCATTACCATCATCTTAGTGATTTTGATATCAATAATTCACCCTCTTGCTCCTGCCTGGGTTTACCACTGATTTATTATTTGGGGGGATTGAAAATAATCCTCTCTTGAGTATCCAGACAGACAGATATCTATTTGAGTATTAAAATGGAACCCTTTAATAGCTGTTGTTTACTTTTAACAAGCCATTTCAGGTCATTCTACAAATGCAGGGAAAAGATGTTTTTAAAGCTTAGGAAAATATAACCAAGGATTGAATTGGTAATAACAGAATGAGATTCAACTCTCTTCAAGTCTGTTATTTAATTGCCTAAAATCAACCCAGATGGTACTTCCAGTCACATTTTTTCACTTTTTTCCCTCAGCATCTGCTCTCCTGGGGCTTGGTGGAAAAGGTGATTTGAGCTGGCATTGTTGGTGAATGGAGGTGATTCAGGGGATAGTGACAACAGGTGGTTAATGGCAAGGAGTCATCAGAGACTTTCCTCTTCTCCACTGCCTTCCCCTGAGCTGTTCTTTCAGGGAGGTCAAGGTCAACAACAAGCATTTTCCCAGGTATACACATCAAGTGGAGCCTTGGGATCAATCCTGAAGATTCTGTGTGCTCCCTGTCACGGGGGATTTTACTATGTAATAATTGATGTTTCAGAAAGTGCTTGAAAGTCCTTCAGGTAGGAAGATATGCTCATTTTTCTAGGTGAGGTGACTGAGACTCAGAGAGGTTATACCTTAGCATAAATGACCCAAACAGTGTTGTGATCTTAATCAGATTTCATGCCTCCAAACTTCATGGCTCTTTTCACTCTCCTATGACACTTCTCCAGTTGGGAGGGAAACTATGTTAGCACTTCTCAATTAATAGCTTACAGTGAGCCAAAATCTTGACCCTCCTCAGAACTCAAGGTGGCTGGGTGGGAAGTGTGTGTCAGGATGGCCTGGTTGGTCCCCTCTCAGCAGTGAACTGCCTTTGGTCTTTATCCCAGTGTGCTGTGGGGACTGTGATGAAGAAATGTCAGGAGGCACTGACTCATGTTATCTGGTGTTGATGCATTAATCTTTTTATGTTTCTGCTCTATAATTCAAAGGAGTGGCATTCCTACCTTGAACTATTGGGACTTAAAGAATTCAAAAACTGTGCTCCCCTCTGCCCACAAGTATGGGTGCTGATGGAATCAGACCTCGTTATGGGGACTCCCTGTCCAAGCCAAAGAGATTAGTTACACCAGAGAGGTCACAGAAAGGCAGAGCTTGCAGATTATTAATCCCCTATGTGTTCTTCCCATAGCACCCCATACTTCAGCAGATTACATAAACTATCACACTGAATTATGCTGTTCTGTTTTCTTGTTGATTTATCCTGCTAGACTATAATCCTTTTAAAAGCAGAGGCTCAGTCACTAATGCCCTAATTATCCAGCAGTGTCTAAACCACTGCAGTAGGCTCCTAACGAGCCTCGCTACGGCTGCTCTTGCCTTCCTATGACCTTTCTTCAGGTTTGAGTTTAAAAAGTGGTTTTAAAGGTTTTAAAATGGAAAAAGAGAGGTTTTTTAAATGAGGGGGAAAGGTCAAAAGATCATGTAATCCCCCCTGTTCAAAACCCTCAAAAGGTTGGGGATGCTCTGCATCTTAATTTGATGGGAACCATATGACCATAGACCTTTGTCAAAATTCATAAAACTGTTTGAATTCACAACCTAAATGGGGTAGATTTTACTGTATGTAAATCATACCTCAATAAACCTGACTTAAAATTTTAAAAATTAAGATTTCCAATGACTTCCCATTGTGCTTAAGATAAAATATATACTTATTGCCATGGCTGATATGAGTATATGAGCCAGCGTCCCATAGGAAACAGATGACACATTTGTATTAGGAAAAGGTTGTAAATACTGTGTTGAACTTTCCTCAAAAGTGTGGGCAGGCTGTCATGAAGCTACAGCTAGAGTAGAGTCCCCAGGGCCAGTAACAGCAGGGCACAGTTAGCACCCCAGGCCTAAAAGGGAGGCTACCATTACTTGTTACCTACAGACAGGAGGCCTGTGTGGAGCAGAGACTTGCTGTTAAATACCCAAGCTCCTCTTTTCTCCCATGTGCTGGGACTCCTCATTGGCTGGGCCCAAACATAAGGCAGAGGGCCAGGTGGGGGAGGGAAAATCACCCCCAGGACACAGAGCAAGGTAAAGAATGGACCTAGAGGGGTAACTGGGAGCCTCCCACTAAGCAGTGGCAAATGGTCTACTTCCTCTTTACCTCTATAACTTCATCTTGAACTCCCTCCAGAAGGCACCCCTCCCTGCTCCCTGTGATCCAATCAGACTGGCCTTTTTGTTTCTATCTTCCACCTTTACAGTTACTTATTTCTGTGCCTCAAGTTCTCTGCCCCTAGATCTTTGCAAAGTGGTCTTTTTCTTAATATCCAAGCCACCCTCCCAATCACTTCTCCTTGGTACTCATCATCTCTGAAATCATCTTGGTTATTTATTTGCTTACATATTACTCTCTCTCCAACACCTAAAACAGTGACCAGCACAAGGTAGATGCTTAAGTGTTTGAAAGAAGAAAAGAACAATGAGGGGTGGTTCCTCTGACTGTGCCCTGAGTTTCCATTCAGCCCTAGTCAAGTAGGTATAGAGGTGTGTGGGGAGGTGGTGGGGGGAGGTTGGGGAGTGAAGACAGTGTGGGCAGGGGGATTGGGAGGCCTAAGTGAGTGGAACATTCCGTGCACAGGAGAAAGTCAGAGCTGGAACAGACAGGTATAGCCAGGAGGCCCTGAGATCCATAGGGAAAGTGTGCTTTTTAGCTTGTTCAAAATCAGCAGAAAGCACTCGCTACCCATGAGAAAGCAGCAGAGCCATGGTCAGAAGTAAGGTCTAAATAGTGGACCAGCATGGATCAAATCACTGGGACTCAACAAATATTTGACTTTTATTCTGATATACAGAAGCGCAAAAAAGAAAGAGACAACCTCCCTTTCTAAGGGAAAAAAGAGATTGTGAGGGGGAAAAAATAGCCTCTGATTTCTTAGTGTGGTAAATATTTAGTCAGCAAGCTGTATAGCATGTTAAAGGTTTTTTAACCAAGTTGGTTCAAAATAAATATCTATACCTTCCAGAAAGCTATGTTCTTAGATTATTGTTATGCCTTATTTCTAAAAACTATTAATTGAGGCAATATTTTTATAATTTAAAAAAAATGCACTTGCAAAAAATAATTCCTCCTAACAGGGCCTGCTTATTTCTTGCTGCTGTGTAGCTATTATTCTTCTTTATTGTTTTGTAGGCAAAAAAAACAGTGCAAAATTTTTTTCCTAGCATTTAGTCAATTTTGCCCAGAGTTGCTAAATTTTATATACACTGGTTTTCCTCTTTTGCAACAGAGCAAATCTCATAAATTGCAAAAATGTGAACATTTTGAATTAGAATAAAGGTTTCCTCAAATCATTTTCTATGTATGAAATAGTCTTTCATTCTCAGCATTCCCTAGTTTTAAAAGAACTGACTATACTAAATATCGATTCAGATTCTTCTCCATGTAGTTTAGAAGACAGCAACATTGATTACACTGGGCTTTTCTTATTTACCACCTTTTCATTTGTGATGGGCCATTTGGGTATTCAGTGTTTAGTTATGTGTGTCTAAACTCTTTGAGAAAGACAGTTTATTTGTCAGACTGCAAATATCTAGAGAGCTAGAAACAATTTTCTTTCAACAAGCAATTGTCAGGCTTCTTCTGACTTGGATCATTGCCAGCCCAAATCTTCCTGGGTGGCACACATGGTCAGACACAAAATGGCATCACAGACTCTGGACCTGACTTGGATCCAAAATTTAGCCCCAGTCAGGAAAGTTCATAGATGAACTTGTATGGCAAGATGCCTGGACTCAGTTTTTCATTTTTGTTTTTTCACTAGTATGTTTTCTTCTCAGGAGGGTACCCAAGGAGGAAGACATTGTTGCATGCCCAGAAAATAAATATAGAAAAAATAGAGATGGTCAATAGATAGATAGACAGATAGATAGACAGATACTAGGAATTGATTTTTGGAGGCCAAGAAGTTCCATGATCTGCAGTCTGAAAACTGGAAAGCTGGGGGAGAGGAAAGGGGTAATGGTTTAAGTCCAAGTCCGAGTCTGAAGGCCAGAGAAGAACCAGAAGCACTGATGTTAAGGGCAGGAGAAGGTGGATGCCTCAGCTCAAGCAGACAGCAACTTCTCCCTTCCTGCACATTTGTGTTCTAGTCAGGCCCTTAGCAGATTGAATGATGCCCACTGGTATTGGTGCGGGTGATCTTCTTTATTCAGTCTATTGATTCAAACGCTAATCTCTTCCAGAAAATTAACTATCACACACCTCCATACCTTCACCACCACCATGAAATTTCCATTTCATGTATTCCTTTGGGGGTTATTCATTCATTTATACAAGTACTGTTTTTAAGCATCTACTCTATGGCAGGTGCTACCCATGCAAAGGATATAGCAGTGAGCAAGACATTTCCTCCCTCAAGAAACTTGAAGGCCAGGGTTGTCCTCCAGCCTGTTTGGAGACTGGTGAGGAGAGCAAACCGGGGGAGCCATGTCTAAACGGATCCTGGAAGAGTGGAGAGGCTACATGAGGAGAGAGCAGAAGCACAGAGTGCACTGTGGGAAGTTCTAGGAAATAGCAAGGAAGGAAGGGTCTGAGAACATAGCAGAGCCCAGAGCAGGCTGGGGAAAGTGAGAAACTGAGTGAGGCTAGAGGGAGAAGCTCATTAGATAGGTTTCCTACAAGCTACAGGAAGGATTTGGGCAGTGTAGTGTAGTGGTTACGAAGGCAGGACTATAACATGGAAACAATTTACCTATGGCAGTTGGTGCCTGTGTCTGAGAAAGCTGGCAGTGAGATTGGGATCCGGAGGAGGTTTCCTGGTCCTGGGTGGCCCTGAGCACCCTGCCACTGGTGGAAGGGGACGCATAATCGGCTCCAGGTACCAGGAGGCAGTTCAATGGTAAGAACTTTTGTCGGTCGTAAACTGGGGTTATGTACTGCTGAAAGGGAACGAAGCGGCGAATATGATGTGTCAGGTGTTCAAGATCTGCGCAGGAAATAAATAGCTCAAAGGACAGCAGGATTGGATGGCTATGGCAAATTGCCATCAATACGACAGAAGTTCAGGAACGAGTGTTGCCGATCTGAGTTACCTGATGGACTGACACAGCCAGGCTTTGTCCCTCCACCTCACCCAATAACTGAATACAGGGTGTCCCAGGAAGGTCAGCACCCTGGCTAAGCAGCTCTCTGTATCTGAGGCAGATACCACAGCCGCCGACAGCTGGAAGCCATCTTGCTGACCACACGCCCCTCAGCCCCGTAGTTAAGCAGACATCTTTCTCTAAAGCAGCGGTTCTCAACCTTCCTAATGCCGCAACCCCTTAATATAGTTCCTCATGTTGTGGTGACCCCCAACCATAAAATTATTTTCGTTGCTACTCTATAACTGTAATTTTGCTACTGTTATGAATCATAATGTAAATATCTTTTTGTTTTCCGATGGTCTTAGGTGACCCCTGTGAAAGGGTCATTTGACCCCCAAAGGGGTCACGACCCATAGGTTGAGAATCACTGCTAAAGGGTGGCATGAATCTGTGTCTACCCCACTTTTCTGTCCTACCTTCTGAGGATATTTTTTGAAGGTTTATTTTGCTGCTCTTTGCCCCAGGTTGTATTAACTCTGGGATCTTTTTTCAAACCATTCTCATCAGGCTCAGAGAATCAACACACACATACACATTCATACACACACACACACAGTATTGCAAAACATTTTACAGTATACCAATAGAAATTGCATGTTGTAAGAGATTACACACTTTGTTCTAAGAAAGTTAACTTTTGTGGCTCTGCAAAGAAGGAAGGTTCTAAAAGAGATATCTGTCACTCCTTTATTATAAAGGTTGATTCAGTTGATCTGACTGGTTAGAAAGATGCTGGCTCCTGTCCATCATTCCTCAGGTCTCCCTCCTAATAGTGCAAGCTTGAGCAAAAAGATAACCTCCTCAGAGAGAGGAAATAGTCTTCAGTAAAATGTATCAGTGTGAGCAAACCAACTAATATTCAGAACGTGGTCTTTGGCCATAACTGAGATTTAAATGACATAGATCAGGGGTAAGAATGATGAGAGTGTCACCTGATCTGATCTTCACTTAATTTTGTTCTGGCCTCTGGAGCCAGTAGCAAGAGGTCTTGCTCTCAGTTAATCTAATACACAGAAGCATAGTTCTGACGGTCTTAACTCTAATCCCTAAACTGCCACGGGATTCGCTACCCAATGCTCTACTGCCATCCCTACCCCATTTTTTCTTTAAAATAGTAACTAACTACAATTATTCAGTTAGATAGAATAATATTTTGTCCTGTTCTTGATTATAAAATGCACGACTAAAATTTTGTTCTGTTCTTTTAAAAAGAAAATAAAGTCACTTTCTATTTATATGCCTCTTGACTGACGACCCCCAACCATCACCCACAATGTGATTTTGTGCTAGTAACACTTAAAAAAGAATTCCCCACAGTGACAGAAATTCCCCACAGCGCTGATGAATCATATTTAATCCTCTTCACCTGTTGCCTTCCAGGAAGCATTCTTCTTCTACAAAGTAAAGTCCAGAATGGATGATGTGTGTACCTCCCATTAGAAAGAAAACACCCAAATAAAAGGGGTGAAAAAGAAAGAAATAAAAGATAATTGATCACTGCATTGTTGTAAGAGAACTTCTTGGGCATCAGGACAGCTTTATAAAAATCACTGCTGAATCAGGCTCAGGGTGAGAGGCACAGCCAGTCAGCCCATGTGGTGCCTGGGCAGGGAGCCTGTGTTGAGCCTTCCAAGAGTGGACTGGGGAAGGGAAAACGCTTTTTTATCTCCTATTGGCATTCTTAGAGGTTTCCTTATTTTACTTACATATGAAAAAAAAAATCAACTATGGAGTTCAGGAGAGAGACAGAAGGGCACATATATTACGTCCTAATCCTGGAAGTCTCAGAGCTTCCACCCCTCAGAGCTACGCAAAATACAGGCCACAAGGGCATGTTGGACACCGATCCAAATGCGCAAGCATCAGGAGTCAGGACAATGACAGCGGGAGATTGCCTCCAGTTCCTCAATCTAATTCTGTTTTAAAATATTCAGTGGCAAGACTCAGAGCAGAGTGTCCCTTGCCAACTAAGCTTCAATTCTCTATTACATGGTCTTCCAGGAATTGATTCTAATCGGCTCAGTGATGCTTAGACCCGCATAAGGAAAATAAAACTAATGTAGGCCGCATGGAAACCTCAGGAGCAAGCGCCGCGCATTCATATACCAACACTGCAGGCACACAGTGGCTCAGAGGAAGCTCTGAGACCCCCAACAAGATTTCAGAAGGCCTTTGTTCTTTCTTAAATATAAAAATAAATAGGCCTCTAACTCTGCGCACTAATGGGGTTTGTGGAGCAGTATTTACACCTGTGGAGAGAGTGGAAGGCGGCAGCTGGGAGGATCAAACATTTTCTGTCTGACTCTGACTTGCTTTTCATTATTTTTGCAGTGCCCTCACACAGGCCAGAGACCCCACAGTGTTTTTTTTTCTTTTTTTTTTTTTTTTTAGCTGAGCCATCCTGCTACCTATTGGCAGCTTAGCAGCTGCTCAGCTCGGGCTGGCCTCGAACCGCTGTTGCTCAGAGCTCAAACTCTTGAGCGAGCTCTTAACCAACTGAGCCATTCGGCCGGCCCGCTCCACAGTGTTTTTTACTCAAGCTGTGTAAATAACACCAGAAAGGGAGCAACTTTAAAGATCTTAGTTAAAATGGGTCAGCGCTGGTTGTTGGCTGTCTTGAGCCTCCTCCATTTCAGAGGAAACTGCCACAGGGCAGGAGAAACACCAGCCTTGGGCCCTGCAGCCCTGAACTCTGCTGAATGGCCTTGGATGAGTCACCTAAACTCTCAGAGCATTTCTCCCCTTACCTGAAATGAAAGTGGCACCACAGACTGTTGTAAGGATCCAGTGGGAAGGAGGTACATGGAAGCATTTTAAAGGGTGTGGGATTAGGAATCTTATAGACATCTCGTATGTTCCTTGTTTAGGTTGTTGGTAGAATGTGGAGGATGGTTTTTATGTCTAATCCCCAAAACTTGTATCTTGAAGATAGATGTAGCTACACCAATATGCTTGCTTTCACTTTTCTTTCCTACTCTTTTAATCCATCCCTTCTATCCTGGAATTCCAGCCCTTGTCTAGTACCCTGTGTTTCTTTCCTGGCTGTACATGTTACTAGTTAACACGATACTGTGGTGTTTGGGCCATTTACATGATGTTCTGATCATGACATGATCCATGCAGTGGATCAGCCCACACTGCCTTTAGAAAGCTGTTCCCTGTTGGATTCCACAGGAAGTAGACTCCTGGATGGGCAGAAGGGTGGTGAGTGAGAATACTTGGGAAAATAAAAAGAAGAAAGCCAGACTGGGTGGAGGGAGAAGTCTGGTTGTATGTTAGTTTCAGTAAAGGCTTCTGCCAACCATACAGGGAGCTCTGAATCCTGTGAGGACAAAAGAGCCAAGCTTTCATATTGCTGTCATGCTCATTAAATGCAGGTAACCCTGGATAAGGGCTTCACCTTCAGCCATGGCAATAGAAAGCTGAAAGCTGAGGTCTTTCCTCCGTCAGCACTCTCAGTAGCTGGAGGAGCAAGTCCTTCATTTCTGACAGGGAATCTGTCTGAGTGGTGAATCTCAGCACTCCCTCAGAATCCATTAAGAAGCTAGTAAGCCACCATCGTTACATCTACCATTTACTGAGCGATTGATCTAACCCTTTGCTCTTCTGTGTAAAGAGACGCATTACCATATTGTGGCATCAGACATAGCATTCAAAGAGGCCCAAGACCAGGCAGAAGTAAGTCTAGGAGGTTCTCATTATCTTCTGGAGCAAGTAGAATGTCTGGGAACCAGGAGACAAAGTTGGGAGTGTTAATTAGGCCTTAGAAACCAAGATTGGCAAGAATGGGGATCTTTTTATAGAAGTAGAGAAGGAAGACCAAAAGGAGCACTAGTAAGTTCATACATGGGGCCAAGGCAATGTCTACTCTCTGTTGGTAATCATCTGAATGCCAGGCTCTCCAACTCTTCACCTCCAAACAAGAGGATAATGTACCTTTGTGCTGTTGAAAACACATAAGGAACATGTAGTGATATAATGAGCAATAGATATGCATCAAACAAATCCTTATGAATTTTTTAGAGCCAGAAAAAAATGGCTGACCACCATTGGATAACAGGCTTTCCTTCATCAAGCTATTAAAACGGAATTAGCCATTGTGATTTTCATCCCCAGCCTTAGAGTCTAGGAAGCTTAGGGTGAAATTCAGTGTTCATCTTCAATAAACACCTTGTCATAGAAACCTGGCAAAATTTTTCTTCTCTTTTCTCTGTTTCTTTTCATCCTTATTTATTACACAATTTTTTATTTGTAGCATAACATTTTTAACTATCTCAAATTCATTAGTAAGGAATTTTTTTATAACTAGTGGCCTATTTCTTGATCCTAGTTACAACTCTAGGCAGAGAATATAAATTGTATCTATTTGGGAAGGTGCATAACCATGAGCTTAGAATTTCTAGTCAAGGATGAGAGCTAAGGGTATGTTTACTCTTCTCCCTTCCCTGAAAGCCATAGCTATAAAAATATAAAGACTAAGGGAAATTTCATCTAAAATGAAAATAGGAAATGGCTACAACTGCCAATCACAGACAGTAACAGACAGTCTCAAAAAATAGCAAAATTTAGACCTAAACTAGAAGTAGTAAAGACCACTCATACTTTCTTAGGTCTTGATAGGAATACAGATTTCTCTGAAAATAAGTGAGAGGGACCTAATGGGCCAAGCTTTACCTGGAAGGTTGAGTATGAGGACATGCCTAGGCCATGTGGAGACCATCCTGAGGTCTTGTTACACAATGAGGAAGAGAAGAAGAATAAAGGCTGAGAAGTATTGTTTCTATTTTCACTTTCTTCAGTTAGGACTCCTGTGCCAGAGGTGATGCAAGGTTGCAGAGAGATCCGAAATAGTAACCATTCCATCTGCTTATTACACCCAACTAAGCAAGATAAATAAGCACAAAATCACCAAACAAAACACCTATGAGTCATGGAGCTATGTTGTGAATTCACATTGATCTCCTGGCTGGTGATCTACTTCCCCAGAGAGGAGATTACCACCAAGTCTGAAGGATTAAGATAGCACAGGAATATCAAAAGGAGGAAAGGAATAAAAGAGGCAAAAGAAAGAGGAATAACACATATACCAGGAAAAAGTAAAAAGGTGAAGTCAGAAAGAGAAAATAATAGAACCATTACAAAAATGCAAAGCATTAAAAGAAGAAAATAGATATATCTGAAATGCAATGACATGGACTTTTTGTGACAACTAGATAACAAAATGGGAGAAAAGGACAGGATAAGAGGCTAAAGAGAAGATCAGAAATGTGAAAGATGGAAGCAGACACCTAATGCACACATAATTGACACTTCTCAGGAAAATGGAACAAACAGCACCAAAAATTTTTTTCAGAAGTAGAATAAAATTTGATAGAAAAAAGAGAGCCCTAAATCTGCAGTAGCAAAGATCACATTGTGTCCCCAGAAAATGTGCACAAAAAAAAACACTTCTCACTGAAAACACAGTCACTTACAAGGGGATACGAGGAGTCAGGTTAGCACGCATATGTTCAACAGAAATGAGATCACCCCCAAGCAGACAAAAATTGGTTGTTGGAGAAGGGTTTGAAAAAAATCTGTAAATATTATAATAGTCTGTGGGCCTCCTGGGGGCCATAGTACATAAACAAACATATTGGGCTGTCGGGAAAGTTATGATGTATTTTTTCTGTTTTTCCTTGCAAAAATACGTCATGACTTTTCCGACAACCCAATAGGATATATGTCTCATATTTGAGGCTCTGAGCATGTGCTACAATGAAAATAGAATATGTGTTCTGTATATAATACATATATTTTATATGTATATGTAAATATAATAATAAAAATAAAAACACTGGATTAGCATAACACATCCACAAAATATTCAATGCCAGAACAATGTTTAGAGTCCTAGGAAGGAATAACCATACCCCCAATAATTTCAAGCCAACCAATTATCAATCATGAATAGTCATTAGCCATGCATTTGCAACTATGCAACCAGTCGGAATATAACAACCATAAGCCCTTATGGGAAAAACTAATAAAAAATGAACCCCCAACCAGCCAAAAGATGGACCAAAATAAAGAACCAGAAATGGGGAAGCTAAGGTATTTAAGAATAGGTGATGAGCGCAGAAGCCACTAGAAGTTTATATAACATTTAACACAAGTGTTGTAAACTTTAACATTGTGAAAATAAAGGAACTAAAAAGCAAGATAGTGATATAGGGGTGATGGGGGATAGGTGAGGGCATGAATTTCCCCAATATTTCAAAGGAATAAGTCAATATATCTAGCTTTAAAAAATATTTACAGTCATAAAAATAGCCACTAGGGGAACTAAAAACCAGATTATAAATCTATCAAAATATCAATAATAGGAGAGCCCTAGAACCAAAATAAAGATTAACCATAGAGCAAAAAATGAAAAACAGAAGCATTGAAAAGAGAAAACACAAGATGACAGAATTAAAACATGTTATATGTTTTATATGTGCGTTATATGTCTATAAAATACAATAAATTCTTCAGAGATTCTCAGATTGGATTTAATGAACAAAACTATGTGCCTTATATTGCTTAATCATTCAGAAACATTAAAAAGACTGATATAGTGATTCTGATTTTTTTTCGCATTTATTTGTCATATTTTTTTCCAATCAGACTTCAAGGCAAAAAGCATTAAACAAGATAATGCAGTAGTTTATCATTACAAAAACATTCAATCTACAAGGAAGATATAACTACTGTTATATTTTACGTCCCAATTATTGTAACATAAGAACACATAAAGCTTAATATGCAGGAAATTTAAAGAGATTCCTCCAAATGGAAGAGGATTTTAATTTATTTTTCTCAGTCCCAAACAAGTCAAATACTCAAAATGAGTAAGGATATAAAAATCTGAAATCTAATCCATTAAATTAATATTTTTGTAACTCTGACCATGGAAATAGAGACTAGACATGTTTGTAAACACTTGTAAAAACAGTTATAAAACTTGTTCACATATTAGGCACTCAAAAAAGCATCAAAAAACAAATAGTAATAATAGTAACAACCATGCTCTCTGGTTATAAAGCAATAAAGCAAAAATTAGTAACTAATAAAATCAACTACCTGAAATGTTATAACTCATTCTTTAACAATTCTGGTCCTGATTTCTTTATTGACTCCAAAGTTGCAGAATATCTAGCACATGGTAATATTGAAAACACTACATCAATAAAGCCCAATATAAACAGTTGAAGCTGTGCACAGAGAAAATATGAAGTTCTATACACTAACATTACCAAATAAGAATTCGATTCAATAATTAAAAAAAAAGAAAAACAGAACATAAGGGAAGAAAATGGAACAAATTATTTAAGATAAAAAGCAGAAATTGATACATTAGAAAACAGGAGAAAGCGGAATTAATCAATAAAACCAAAAGGTGATTCTTAGAGGGAAAAGTAATAAAGATAAATCAAAAGTTAGTCTAAACAAAAAAATCAAAAGGAGAAAGCACCAGAAAATAATTAATGAGACTACAAGGGGAAAAAAACCTCCTATGCCTAAGATATTAAAAAAGAATTACAAGTATTTTATAAAACTCTAGAAAAATAATATTGAATTCCTAGAGGAAATGGATATTTTCTGAGTTATAAGTTATCAAAATAAAACCCATTCTTAATTTCTTTCTTGACTATAGATTTGTTCACCTTCTTTCTCTTCTGGGATCAAAGAACAACTATTCCCCATGTCCCTGCCCCACAAGAAAACTAGGTCAAAAAGAGTCACAAATGCATTTTTTTCAAATCTTCAAGGAACAAATAATGTGACATTATTTCCATTCTCTCAATGCAGTAAAAATAAGAAATAAAGATTATCTTGCTGATTAACATCAATGCAAAAATCTCTAATGTAATATTAGCAAATAGAATCCACTAGAACGTGGGGGGAAAAAAAGGTAGCATGACCAAATAGGGTTTGTTGAAAATGAAAAGATCGTTCCAGAGTAATTAAAGGCCATGGCCTTCTATCTGATGTTGATCACTTTTTCTCTGGACCAGTCTCATAACTGATCCCCTGCCTTCTAGTTTCATTCCTTCTCACTCTCTCCCCACCATCCCACCACAGTCAATCCTCTATGCTGTTGATCGACTGAGTCTCGTAATACATAAATCTATATTTTGTTGTTTCCCTATTTACACTCCATCAGAGATTCTCCACAGCCAGAAAAAAGTCCAACCCTGCTGATTGTGGCATGTGAGGGAGGCTCTGCCCAGCTCTCTAGCTTTATTTCCAGCCTATACATACATGGCTGATTTTCTAGCCACTGCAAAATACTTGGAAATCCTCAACTCTTTTTACTGTTTCCTGTCTCAGTGCTTCCCCACATGCTGTTTCCTCTGTCTAGAATACCTTTCTTCCTCCTCTTAGCTTCCTTCTCAGGCTGAGCTGGTTTACTTGTCTATCCTCCCAATAGCACTTGTTCAGACCTCAGTGGAACTCCTCACAGAGCACTGGAATGGTTGGCTTGTGTGGCAGTCTCCCACTCTACACCTTCACTTCCTTGAAGATGAAGAGTTTTCTTTTATCTCTTGCACTGAGCATATGCCTGGCATATGGCAGACATTAAATAAATGCTGAAGGGATAAGTACTTCCCAGTCTGGTAGAAAATCATCTCCAAGTAACTTGAAACAGTCACTGCAAGTTAATGAAATCACCCAGAAATTACTTAGGGAGCTCTGCTTAAAACTACTATATGCTGGCTTCTGACCATAGATAGTTTTTTTCAGGATGGTCACCACTTGAGGAATAGATGACTATTTCAGAGGGTGTGTTCTCATGAGGTGTCTTCCTATATTCAGGAGGATTAGAGACTCAGAATTTCACAGTTTGAAGGTGGCAGAATGCTGAAGACTAAATGACCCATCTAAAAATTCAGTTTGGAACAAGCACAGATTTATTTTGCCTTCACTGCACAGGCAGCACACTCTACATAAAGGTTCCTGATTTGCCGTTTTACAAGTAGGAGCTCAGAGTTCCACACATCACGTTATTTTATGTTGCAGATCGTATCATCAGTACAGGGGGAAAACCATGGTCCCTGCTTACTGGAAGCTGCTACAGTGTTTCTCTGTAAGGTTTCATCTGCATTTCTGGACACTAGATTCTTGGATATTCCTGCTTCAACCCCAGCTTCAGTCACATATCTTTCAGATAATTTATTTACAGATTACTTTCAAATTTTTTCGTAAAGCGCTCTGATTTAGTGCAACTCTATTTTACAGATGAAGAATGTGAGGCCAGATTGCCCACACAGCTAGTTATTCAAATCAGGAACCATAACGCAAATACCAAATCCTAGAAACAATGTTCTTTGTTTAGGGAGAATAACACTTGTACTTATTTGTACTTCACTGTAGTGACCTATCATAGCACAAAAGTCTAGGTGCTCAGTGTCTAAATCTCTTGATACAACGTCAGCTACTATTTTATTCAATTATCTGGCATCGGGGAGGGCATATTTTCTAAAGTATTTCTCAAAGACAAGATTTTAAAGCCTGATTTTAAAAACTAACCAAACATACATGAGGTTACCAGACACCTAGCTCACACAACTTGGAAACCACCTAGCAGATTTCTACTCTAATCAAGTCCATTGTCAATAAGTCACAGAACACATTAAAATGCAACAGAGAATGAGTGAAGTTAACTTCAGGGTCCACCAGTATGTTCATTCCAGCACCATCTGTGCATCTGTTACATGATTAGGCTCTGTGTTGGGCAATATTTAAATAACTGGGCAGCCCTGCCATAAAGACCATATGCTTGCAAGTGAATAAGAGTTATGAATACAAGAGCCATCAACTTCTCTGCAGAAGAATCTACTGTGAGAGAAATCTTCCATAAAAAGTTTTGGATTTTTCCTAGACAGAACTAAGGTTGTAGAATCTGACTGACTGCTTTCTTGGTGGTTGGGAGATGTTCGTGGAGGGTGTGGGAGAGGAAAGCTGAGTGTGTTAGAAAGGGAGTTCTTTCTAAAGGTTTATAAACAAGAAATACATTGGGGCTAGAGTGTAGTCATCCCACCTAACCACAAACCAAGCCACCCTCATATGTTCCTTGGTAGAGACTTCAGTTATGCTTTCAGATTTCGTAGAACTACCCTGTAAAGTTTCACATAGCTATGAAGTGGAAGATGGCACTAGAGGAAGTATATTATAGTGAATCTCGTAGATACTATTTTAGTTTTTAGCGCACACACACATGCTACATGATGCCTTTCGTGTGTTCAAAAAACATGGTAAAATTTTTTCTACTCTACCCTTTTCAAAACGCATTAACAATTACAATATCAACTCTTGCCAGATCATATCTTACCAAAGAGGCAGTTAGTTTTCCCTCCTTTTGTGTGGAAATTATTACACTCTTTGAAATAATTTGTTTTGGTGTTTGTTTCCCTCCACCAGACAGAGAGCCATTTTGTATATCTACTACCTAGCACAGTGCCTGCACATATTAGGCACTCGCTAACTACTGAAAGGCAGAGGGAGAAGGGAAGTAGCAATTGAGTCATCAGAATTAGAGCAATGTCGGGGTGGGCCGAGTGGTGTGTTGCTTAAGAGTTGGCTTGGGAGCTCCAGCTCTGAGCAACAGGGCCCAGGTTCAGATCCCACATGAAAGCCAGTGATGCTGCGCCCTCTACAGCTAAGATGGTGAACAACAGCTCCACCTGGAGCTGGGCTGCCGGCAGCTGCCATGAGCAGCCATCCGGTGGCCGGTGAGCGACTGCCTCAGCCGGGAAGAGCGCAATGATAATACCAACATGGGCCAGTGAAGCCACGTCCTCCACAACTAGACTGAAGAACAAAAGGACAGCGACTTGTCTGTTCCCCTACCCCAATTCCCCAATAAAATCTTAAAAAAAAAAAAGAATTCTAGCAATGTGGCAGACAAAGAAAAAGATACAGACCAGACGAGCTGTAAGATGGCTGCCTTCGGCGCATGGGCTGTGGCACCTCAGTCTTGACAAGAGAAAGCTGAAGACTGACATCCAGACGCACAGCACACCTTCAAATTTTGTTCTGTAAGTGTGTACATATAGTAAGTGATATACCATTCTCATTTCAGAATGTAAACTCAAAAGGATTTGTTGGAAATTACCAACGTCTTTATGAAGCCCCAGGTAATAAACCTCTTTGGGCATTATTATATACCTGGAGAGACACCGCATGATCAGAGTCAAGGTGCTAGGGCTGAACGTGAGCAAAACCCCTAACTCTGTCTGCACCTCCGCTTTCCTCGTTAGATCATCTTTTCTGAGCATGTTACCCATTCATGAGCCTGAGCTGAGAGCCTGATGTGAGCACGTGTGATCCGGTCTCGCTATCTCGTGCCACGTCAAGAGGCAGTAGCCAGGCAGAAGGTTACTGTGGGAAGAAATCAGGCCCAAAACAGAAAGTAAAGCCAGAGCAGGATCCAAGGACTAGATTGGCCTTGATTTCCCAGATCTAACAATCAAAAACTGAAGTATCAATGAAGCTATATTGCAATTTCACTTGAGATTAACTATCTGCAGAAGTTTGAAATTTCCAGATCACAAATAGGAGATATATTAAGGAGATATATAAGAAAATAATATTGTTTCAACAGAAAGCACATATAACTCAGTGGATAAAATTCTTAAGCATGTACTTTGATCTAAGTGCTGAACATCAGATCATGTTTAGATCCCTAACTTTATAAAAGGAGGAAACTTAGGTTCGGAGACAGTTCCCTTGGCCTAAGATCTTTGAGTTAGTGTCAGAACAGGATTCCTAGAATGCTCCCTTCTTTCTGTCCACCTAAAATAATTCACTAATTATGCATCATTGACTCGAATAGCTTAAACAATGAAGAATTATATCATTTAACAGGCCCAGCGCCCAGAGTAGGTTCCATGTACCGAAGGTGTGCAACTCAGTGATATCACCAAAGACCCAGGTTCTTTCCGTCTCTCCACTTTGCCTTCCAGGTATAACTTTCTCCTAAATCTGACTCCCTTTAGGGTTTCAAGATAGCATTGACTGCTACTGCAAGTTGTGTGTTTGCTTGTTAATATTGGTTACAGGAGGCAAGGGGGGAATATAAGTCCCTTCCAAGTTGGCAAACTTAGATCTTATGCTCACTCCTGCTCATTTAAAGCTAGAGATGGGGTGGATACTTGCATAGATCCAGAATGCAGTTATCCACCTATAATTTAGAGTGATGTAATTGATTTAGCTTGACTACTAAGTGTCTGCCTCAGTAATCATTCAAATTGGCGTGCAAGCAGCCAGAAATCCAAGCTGCTCTAGGTGCACCTGACATGCTCCCACTTCTTCCCCACCATTCTTCAATATTCCCTCCATCAAACTTCCAAACTGATACAGCAGCTGGGGTGAGAGGGAAATTGGCATAAGTTATTGTACCCATTTGCATGCAATTTCTGCTCCTGGTTGGCAGAGCGCCTTCTTCAATTTTCTTTTTTAGGTGGCACACACAGCAGACCCCGCTTAATCCAGCTTTTTGGGTTTATGCAAATTGGTGTTGCATATTAGAATACTAATGCATGCACACCACCAGCAAACTAATTAAATTAGACCTTCTGGGGGTGGAGGGTGGAACCCAGGCATAGGTATTTTTACAGCTTCCCAGATAATTCTGATATACAGCAGGGTTGAAAGTCACTAGTATACTAAACATGCTGATGGGATGAATTTCTCAGTTAATATCCTTGTCTAGTTATGGCCCAAGATTTTAAATTCAGTTTCTTTGCAATTTTCCCAGGTGACTTAAAGCATAATCCATTTAAATAAAAACATTATCTGTGGTATGATAATAACTACAATTTGAGGAAAGAATGCTGTGTCAGCTTCCTTTTAGAGAATGCTGCTCAATCAATGGATGGATGTCTGAATCAAAATATTATATAGGCACGAGGGGTTTTGTATTGCTTTCTATCTATTTCTGGGTGTAGTGTATAACATTCATTGGCAACATTTCATTTTTATATTGTAATGGGATCTCCATGGGCTTATATTGAAATTGGTTTTCTGCTGTAATCTCGCATTTTAACAGCCTTTATAGACCTGCTGAGAAACTGACTCAAAATTGTTGTGAAGAATATTTGGCATCATAATTTATTATTTTAAATTATACAAATGCCTCTTCCCCCCCAGCAAACCAACCATGAGAGATACTGAAGTACCATTATGACTACAATGTAAAGTAAATACTTGACATATTCGATAGCTTTTTCACAAAAGCCAGGAACTATTTTTCCTCCTGAGTGCAGAGTCTTCAGTCATCCTCAGATTTTTAATAGAATTTTAGCACCCATTTCAAATAATGAGGGAAAGTGATTTTATCACATTTTCTTCAAGTGAATGTTGGATGGAAATTAATATCATAAGCACCAGTGCTGTTCAAAGCCCCTGGGGCATCTGGTTGGTGACCCTCCATTGAAAGACTTTGTCCCACTCAGGCTGCCTTCCGAATCAGCCAGGCCACTCTTTTTCTCAAGCCCCCCGCACCAGCCACCCCCAAAGTGACAGAAGGACTGAACCCACCTCCTCTATGGTGAAATCAGCATGATCAGTTGCCTCAGAGCCCACAAGATTCAGAAGGAAGGTGGCCTCCTGCCCCTCTGGTCACCATGCCCTCTGCGCAGTCTCTCTGAGCAGCTGGAGTCTCATTTCTTGTTCCCACAGCCTTTCTGGGGCTCTTCAGAGTTTCCAACTGAGAGGCATCACTTACCAGCTCTAGGTTATCTAAACAACTTCACCTCTATAGATCTCCATTTCTTAATTAGCAAAAGGCAAACATTGGCCCCCAGTGTCCTTGTGAGGATTAAATGAAAACATCTCTGGGTTGTGTTCAGTCAGCACAGTACATGGCACATGGTAAAGTCTCAGATTTTACCTGCTGTTAACACACCATTGCTACCGCTGGTTGTTGTTACCACCAGAGTGACGATCCCATGGGCATGTCTTGCATAGTTCTAAGTTTTTCTTATATCTAATTTCCCTTTTCTCTCCCCATTGCTGCCACCTTGTTTCAGGCCCTTACCACATCATACCTATACTAACATTGCGACATGTCCAAAACAGTCCCCTTTTTCTGCCTCCAGCTGCTTGCCTGTCCTCTCCAACAAGGGGGTGGGGGTGGGGAAAACGAAATTTATCTTCTTGTCTACTTTATCATGTCACTCAAATCTCCACAGTATGACCCCTCTCACCTCTCCAAATCAACTCACTTTCTTAAAAACTGTTTTCCTGACTCTTCAACACAATCCTTCACAGCCCCATTCATGTGAGATCCCTGTGAGAACTTCACAAAGAACCTCAAGCTGAAGGGAGAGATCACAGATGCAGACTAACAGGAAATAACTCTGGCTCCTAAATCGACCCCCTTTTTCTTAGGACAGCACTTATCACCCCTCAGATCGGGAGCTCTGCAGAGCACACTTTGGGAAACGCTGTTTTAGGGAAATGATAGGACCAAATCACAGGAGTCTAATATGCTCCTTCTCATTGTCCCCAGGCCCTAAAGGACAAAAGGCCAGCAGCTTAAAGGGGAGGGGGTGGGGGGCCCGGAGGAGCCTAACTCAAGACCTCCTTCATGAGCCAAGCCTCCAGGAGCCTGCCCTTCTGTCCCTGATCTCTGAGGAGAAGGCTCTGGGAGAGATGATGGCCTCCAGTGAGTCATCAAGTCATGCATGTCAATGGCGTCCAGCATCTGATGCTGCATCCCAGCCCCTTCAGTAACACAGGAAGGGCATGGGCTTCTCCAGAAGGGGACATTTCATTCTCCAAATCCCTTCTCCCACTGCCTCCTCGGTTGCTTGGGTTTGAGGTGATACATCTAGTTGCTACTCCAGGGTGCATCAAACACTGTTACATTCCAATTAAGAAAACATAATAGTCCAGGGCTCTGAAAAGAAGGCTGTGTTAGTTGGCGCAAGGATTGGTCCATAAGCTGATAAACGCCTGCTGCTCTGCCACTTCTCTCTCCACCAAAACACAGAGCTCTATTTATCAAAACGTGTCTTAAATTTTTAGGGCAAAAAGACTCACACTGAAAGTTCTAGCTTCAGGGTTGGCACTTTTGTGAAAGGGGTGAGGGTGGAAATCACTTTTGAAACTCATATTTCAGTGTATTTCCAATAATTTAAAATTATGTGAAATGTTTTAAATTTGTGAACTCGTAATTACTATTTTGATGATTCGTTCATTTTCTTGAGAATGGTAATTGTATAAAATTGCTATTGTAGCTTTATTTTCAATACTATTTGCCTATAAACCACGGATTTTCCTTTCTTTGTAAAAAAAACATTGTAAATAATTGAATGTTTGATTATGGAAGGTCATTAGTTTCTTGTTGCACATTTTGTTAGTCTGGTTTTTGTTGCTTCTTGGGTTTAATATTGTTCTTAAAAATAGTTGATGCTATCTTATGTATAACTTTTCTAATAAATGTTGTGTTATAAGCTGTAAAAAAAAACCCAAACAAACAAAACACAAGCACGCAGCTCTGTGGGGAGCTTGTGCAGGAGTGGGGAGCTTGTACTCACAAAGGTGATCTCTGTCACTCCTCATTAGCTGTCTGAGCTTTGTAGTGTTAAGCACCTGCTCTCCTCATCTCAGTCCTTGGTCTAAGGGTACAGTGGCCAGTGTAACTGCAGTCACTGCTTCATGGTGCAGTATGAACAGGGGAACCATGCAATTCATCACCCAGGCCAGAATACTTCTGAATATGAAAGAGGGAACTATTAACAATTATACTAGGACAATAGGCACAAAACAGAGTGGCCCTGTGCAAAGTAGGAACTAGATCACCATTTTTACAAGGGCTGCAGTCCTCAGAAAATGCTACGGGGTACAATCCCCTGTCCTTTGTTCCCAAAGATGAAGACAACAAGAGTCCTCTGCTACCACCAATTAGAAGAAGAGAAGGAATCCCTGTTCCTTTTACCTACCATCATGCCTTTTCTGCTAACCCAGTTTCTGGGATGAAAGTCGTCTACAATTCTAACCTCCAATATTGTTCACAAGGAAGGGGAGGGAGCAGGGTTCTCTGGGTTGATTCCATCTTTGTCCAACTTATTTATCCAAAGGAAGAAAGCAGTTTCCTTTGATATTAAATAATGAAATCAACTGACTATTCAAGTTAATAATTCTGAAAACATAGCTTGATTTGAGATAAATACACAAAAAGAAAAATCAAAATTCACAATACTCCAGAAATAACGTAGAAACTCCAGTAACAATAACGGCTGGAAAAAAATTAGAGAAAAAAATTTTAAAGTGTACAAGACATATTAAAATATACTAATATATATAAATGACTTAAATGGTAAAATTTCCGGGCCAGCTGAGTGACTCAGTTGGTTAAGAGCTCACTCAAGAGTGCGAGCTCTGAGCAAAAAAGTCGCCGGTTCAATTCCTGGCCCTAGCTGAGTTGCCGCTGAGCTGCCAACAGGTGGCAGGAAGGCTCAGATAAAGAAAAAAAAAAAAAAGAATAAATGGTAAAATTTGGCATGATTATAATCGAGATGGTTAACTATTATAAAGCTAACAAGTCTTTCCAAATTAATTTTAAGATTTTTTTTAAATGCCCATCAAAATTGCAACAGATTAGGAGATGGAGGAGTTGCCAAAGTGGTTCTAAAGTTTATCTGAAAATGTATATTCATTTTTTCAACTTTGTTTTTACTATTTTCATAAATGGGAATATCCAATCCTTACATATATTAGAACATATAAAACTATAATGCCTAAAATACTCTTAAAATAATATTTTTAAAATAAAATGCTAATATATATCTAAGAGCCAAATATATGGAGGTGGGCTCATTAATCATATTGGAAAGGAATTGTTTCAATAGTAGTGAAAATTTTAATTTTTGGAGAAAAATTCTATATCCTCATATCATACCACACAACGAAATAACCCAAATACATGTAAAAATTAGATGCAAAATTGAAAACACAAAATAAAATATATGTATGTATTTCTTCAATTTCTCTGTGAAGAATGATTTTCCAAACACTAAAACAACAGAATAAATCACAAATAGAAAAAACATATATTTGGCTTCATAAACCTCTTCAAAATTAAAATCAAAAAGCAAAATTAAAAGGCAAGATCCGGGGCATATTTGTAACTAATGGACAAAAGAGGATAATAGTTGTATTAGTTATCTATGACTGTAGCAACACTGCCTAACAAACAATAAAAGCTCCAAAAGACTACAATAATCATTTATTGTTCACAGTCTGAGGTCAGCTAGGGGTTAATTAAGTGGCTCTACTGGTCTTGACTGGACTCGCTCTCCTGTCTGGGAGTCAGCTAATGTCAGCTGGTTAACAGTGGCCTCTGCTCCTTTCCATATGGCTCTCATCCTCCAGCAAGCCAGCCCTGGCATGTGCTCACGATGATGGCAGAAGTACAGGAGAGAAAGCAAGAACATGCAAAGCTGTTGGGTCCTAGGCTCAAAAGCGGCCCACAATCACTTCTGCCTCCTTCTGTTGACCAAAGCAAGTCTCATGGGATTGAAAAAAAAAACAGTGCTTTTAAAAGAGGAACTCCTAAGTCACAGGACAAAGTGCATAATGGATATATGAAAAGGGAAAATTGGGGACCAATAATGCAATCAATCTTCCACAACATCATTAGTCAATCAAGAAAATCTCATCCCAGTTAATAAATGGGTAAAAAGCTCAGGTAATCACAAAAAGAAGATACACAAAGAGCAAATAAAAACATGAAATCTCAATCAATTAGAAAAAAGAAAATGTAATTTTTAAGAGATAATATGTAAAAATAAGGTGTTTTAAAATCTATTCTGGAGTAGCCGCTTAGCTCAGGTGGTTAGAGCGCAGGCTCCTAACACTAAGGTAGCCAGTTAGATTCCCACATAGGCCAATGAGCAGCGTCCTCCAGAACTAGATTGAAGACAACGACTTGACTTGGAGCTCAGCTGTACCCTCCACCCCAATAACGTTCAAAAAACAATCTATTCTAATTTTATATGTCCCCAAAATATAATTTTTAATAACTTTTCTAGTGGAACATGGGCAACATGTATCAAAAGTGTTTTCTCCATTACCTCGAACTTAGAGGAGATAAATATACCTGAAGAGGCTTGTAAAATACAGAACATACAAAAACAGACCATTATCAAGCCATCATAGCAATACCAGTGTATACCATAGGCATTTATTAAAGTTTGAGAGGGAGAAAGGAGAAATGGAGATAGGAAGGCAGACTGCTAATTTAAGACTCTGAATGAATGGCACCCCAGATGCAGGCTTTCCATAAGTAAAGAAGAGCACTCATCTTCTTTGGTATTATACACTTTGGTTCTTACCCAGATCCATCTTTCAATTTTATCCTTTCTAAGAGAGCCCCAGAGTTGTCCAGGTAGCCACCCCATTTCCTGAAATGTGAAAAATGTCACCCAACCTGCACACATAATTTTTCTCACAGTGATGACTGGTTCTGACATGGGCACATAACTTAGAATGGGCACATCATACCAAAAGGAAGAATGCGTATTTCATGCTTGGGAGAAACTTTTCTCACTTTCTCCTGATGGTTACGAATAAAGAAGCATGTACCCTGATCACCACTGGAGATCATATGGCAACCACAGCGGAAATAGCCCTAGAAGGTAGCAGAGCAATGGAAAGAATTAGAACCCTTGATGTCATCATTGAACCTCTGACCACCATGCCTGGAGCCTGTTTTGCCTCTGGACTCCCAGTTATGTGACATACACTTCCTTATTGCTTAAGTCTGCAGGAGTCTAGGCTTTCTGTTACTTGTGGCCAGAGACATCCTAACCAATACACCTCCCCGGCCACACACACACACACACACACACACACACACACACACGCCTTTTCCCAGCAGTATCTCTTTCCAAAACATCTTCAGCCTTTAGAACTGAAATTTCTTCATAGATTTCATAACATGACACAGAGAGAAACATCAATTAGTACCAATGGCCACTTCTTCCTCCTGAGAGAAGCACAATGTCAGACATGCCTGTCCCTCATCCTCTCTAGCCAGGTACCAGAACAGCCTGAGAGTGTGAGATAAATGGAGAGGCAGTGGTAGTGGCCTGGCCTCTGTAGATCTATTTGTGGCGACAGACACACGTCCGAACCTCAGACCAAGTCTGTTATATAAAACAAAAAGTGCCTAACTATATGCAATATTTCCAATCATAATCCTGATTTAAGACAAGTCTGTTTTGTGCTTGCTGTTTCTAATCTATGAGAATACTACTTGCCTTTCTACTAAAGATGGTTATAGTCTCAATATTTTCTTGTCTTAAAATGAAAATGCTGAAGATGTGCTACAGTAAATGTCTTTTATAAAGATGTGAGTCGCAATTTTGTTCAAATCACAATTTTTTTAAGCTCTATTACAGTGATTATGACCTTTCATTTGAAACGTTCTTCAGATTTTTTAAAAACCATATTCATATGATTGGATATAAAAAGAATATTTTCAACACACTTTTAATAGGACTTAAGGGTCCAATAAAACAAATGTTCTGTGGATATAAGAAAGTTCAAATTATTGGTGTCTTCTTCAAAATTTTTATTAAGATTACATTGAGTTTTAGCATTGAGTTAGAAGCTATTCCTATAGCACAAATGCAAAATCTCATCAATTTTGACTGCAAGAAAATGCAAATTCTGTCCTTCCAAGTACCTTAATGAATAATTAATATCATGTTCAATGATCTGGCTGCAAGCACCAATCAGCTAGCCAAAATAAATTGGATTTGTATTGAAGAAATAGTTCCACATGCTCATCACAAAGATTACTGTTTCTTTTAGGGAAAGCCTATAATAGTGTGAAATGAAGCACTATTGGAATACCTTGCTGTTATCTGCATGAATAATCATTCCTTTTTTAAACTACTCTGTCAAAGCACTAGCTGATCTTAAAAATTAAAGGGCTGTTTGTAAAAGAGTATCAAACTTACAATGATTTTTATGGAATGGTACACATCTTTTCCTTCTCTTTTGAGCCAATATTTCCAATGCTTTGGATACTAAGGAAGCCCTTCCTGGCAAGGTGGTAGTCAAAAACCCTGCCCAGTGCACTTCTCAATCAGACTGCAACTTCTATTAGTGGGAAGAGAACTGTGGGAACGCTAAAATATGTGATTCGGCCTATGAGTTCAGAAGAGTGGAAGGTCACCAGGTTTTACTTGCAGAAATCTGAAAAGCATTAAAAAAAATCAAAATTGGAAGAAAGCACAAAGGCTATTTCATTGAACTACCCATCTGGTTTTTGAATCCTCACTGCAAAAAAATAACAAGTGGACATTTTTGTCAGGAGGGTACTTCTTTTATGAATGAGGTGGTACTTTGTGATAATAATGAAACCATTGAATGAGCAAAGCAATTTGGAAGTGGGAGACAGGGAGTTTGTATTTATATACACAGAGATAGAGATATGTCAATAGAGGTAAGGCTAACTCATATTTGAGCCAAATATATGGTTTTAAAGTCTAGTTAATGGAAAATTATAGGTGCAAAATGCTTTTAAATCAACTATATTCTACAATATACTAGTGTAAATATAACAATTTACATAATTAACTAAATAGATAATAATGATGCTGAACTAATCACTTTTAATTAAAACAGGTTGTTATATGGATCATGAATATTATCAAGTTACCATAGCTTAAAAAGAATGGCAGCAACTAATCATGAAGCAATGTATCTAGGAGTTTCCTAGGAGTGCCTTGTCTCACACAATAGTTTTGCCACACTGTCAATTGCTGAACACCATTTGTTAAATTACTACTATTCAGTAAGTTGTTAAGTGCACATATTTTAGTTTATGAATACCAAAATTTAATAAGCCTTAATTCAGAAACCTTCTCCAGTTAACAGAAATAAAATCCAGTGAAATTGTGTTCTCTGAATAGATGCCATGAAAAGAAAGGACTTGAATTTTGGATCTGTTTTTGACCCATCAGGAAGACCTTTATGGACCAGCAATGGACCACAGAATACAGTTTGATCACTGCTGTAAAAATAGCCTATTCCTTGGTGATCTTAAATTTAAAAATAGAACTCCCAAAAGATTAAAGGACGTGCTGTCTTCCATTTACCTTTTTCTATTCATAAGTCTTAGTTGTCACAGCCATAGGCTGAACAAAACTATGCTAAGCCTCTTTCACATGGCAGCCTTTTAATTAAAGATGGCTGGTTTTGTCCCTATGAGTTTTCTTTCCTCCGGGTTAAACATCCTTATGTCTTTGGGCATAGCTTAGAATCCCATCACATCCTGGTCACTCTCTGCTGAATGCAAGCAATGTGCTGAGTTTGAATAGCCGGAAAAGAGAAGAGCAGGGAGAAAATACTTAGCAGAGAAAACTGGCATAATCAAAGATTCAAAAGCAGGAAAAGCACCTGGTAAGCTCAGGGCAGAGGAGAGTGGGGTTGGAGGAGGAGGCAGTGAGCAGGCCAGCCTGCCAGGAGTGGAAGATAACTGGGGACAATAGAGAAGGTGGTGCTGGCAAACTAGGATGTAACTAGACAGTTTACTGCCCAGATGAAAAGTTTGAACTTTACTCTGTGTTTGGGAAAAAGCCAAGAAGGCTTTCAAGTATAGGAATAAAATGTCTGAAGTAGTGTTTTAAGAACATTAAATCTGACAGCAACATAAGGCTAGCCAAGATGCAAGACACTGAGTTAGAAAACAACAAAGCATTAGTGATTTTGGACTTGGGCCCTGGACCCCAAATTCCTGTTATGAAATTCCTGCTCTGGCACTTATTATATTAACATAGCCAAGTTACTCAACCATCCCAGGCCTATTTCCACATTTGTAAAGTGGGCATAGAAACATTACCTACTTCAGTAAACAGGATGTTATCAGCATACAAAAGACTATATTATCTATGAGACATTTTATACAAACTTCATTGTAACCACAAAACTAAAATCCAGAGTATAAACACAAAATATAAAAAAGGAAACTGAGAAAACACCATAGAAAACCACCAAACTAAAATGGCTGACAGAACCTCAAGGGCAAAGAAACAACAAAGATATAGAGCAACCAGAAAACAAAAGATAAAAATGGCAGTAATAAGCCCTCATGTATCAATAGTCACCCTAAATGTAGATGGACACACAAATCAAAAGGCAAAAAGTGGCTGGATAGTTTAAAAAAACAAGAACCAACTATATGTTTCCTTTGGGAGGCTCATCTCAACTCTAAAGACATAGGCTCTAAACGAAGGGGGTGAAAGATGATACTCCAAGCAATTGGTAGCCAAAAGAAAGCAAGTATAGCCATACTTATATCAGACAAAATAGACTTCAAGCCAAAAAAGGTAACAAGAGGCAAAGATGGAGATTATATAATGATAAAAGGGATAATCCATCGCAAAGATATAAAAACTATCAATAAATATGCACCCAACATAGAGGGAGGAAAATGTATAAAGCAATTATTAACAGACCTAAAGGAAGAAATTGACAGCTACATAATAAAAGTAGAGGACTTTAACACCCACTTACATCAATGGATAGATCATCCAGACAAAAGGTCAACAAGAAAACATCAGCCTTAATGATATAATACCAGATGAACTTAATAGATATATACAGAACATTCCCCCCAAAAGCTGCAGAAAACACATTCTTAAGTGCACATGGGACATTTTGAAGAACAGACCATATATTGCATACAAAACAAGTCTCAATAAATTTAAGAAGTCTGAAATCATATCAAGCATCTTTTCCCATCACAATGGTGTGAAACTAGAAATCCACTACAAGAAGAAAGCTGGAAAAATCACAAATATATGAAGATTAAACAACTTGCTACTGAAAAACTCTTGGATCAACAGAGAAATCAAAGAAGTCAAAAAAATGCATGGAGACAAATGAAAATGAAAATACAACATACTATGGAACACAGCAAAAGTGGTATGAAGATGAAAGTTTATAGCAATATATGCCTACATTAGAAACAAGAAAAATCTCAAACAATCTAACCTTACACCTAAAGAAACAAGAAAAAGAATAAACAAAACTCAAATTCAGTAGAAGAAAAAAATAATAAAAATCAAAGTGGAAATAAACGAAATAGAGACCCAAAAAAAGACAATAGAAAAGACCAATAAAACTAAGAGCTGGTTCTGTGGGGGGAAAAATGTGCTTAAATAATAAATCTTTAGCTAGACTTACTAAAAAAGAGACACAAGGTTTAAATAAATAAAATTAGAAATGAAAAAGGAGAAATAACAACAGATACCACAGAAATACAAAGAATCTTAAGCGACTACTACCAACAGCTATACTCCTGTGCCAACAAACTGGACAACCTAGAAGAAATGGATAACTTCTTAGAATCATAAACCTTCCAAGGTTGAATCATGAAGAAATAGAGACTCTGAATAGGCCAATGGCCAGTAAGGACATTGAAACAATAATCAAAAACTTCCCAAAAAACAAAGTCCAGCACCAAACAGCTTCACTAGTGAATTCTATAAAACATTCAAAGAAGACTTAATAACGATCCTTCTTAAACTCTTCAAAAAAAAGTGAAGAGAATAACATAGATGTACAAATAATCAACAAAATATTGGCAAACTGAATACAATACATTTAAAGAATCATACATCATGATCAAATGGGAGTTATTCCAGAGATGCAAGAATGGTGCAATGTCCACAAATCCATCAATATGATACACACTACATTGACAAAATGAAGGATTAAAATCATATGATCATCTCAATAGATGCAGTAAAACCATTTGACAAAATTCAACATCCATTTATGATAAAAACGTCTCAATAAAATGAGTATAGAAGGAAATATTACCTCAGCATAATAAAGTCAATATATGACAAACCTACAGCTAGCTTCATACTCAACAGTGAACAACTGAAAGCTTTTCCTCTTAAGATCAGGAACAATACAAGAATGCCCATTCTCACCACTTTTATTAAACATAGTATTGGAAGTCAGAGCAATTAAGCAAGAGAGAAAAAAAAGACATCTAAACGGAAACAAGTAAAACTGTCACTATTTGTTGATTACATAAGTTTGTATATAGAAAACCCTAAAGACTCTACCAAAAGAACTGTTAGAAATAATAAATAAATGCAGTAAAGTTGCAGGGTACAAAATTAATATACAAAAATCTGTTATGTTTCTACACACTATCAATTAACTATCAGAAAGAAAAATTAAGAAAATAATCCCATTTACAATTGCAACTAAAAGAATAAAATACCTAGGAATAAATTTAACCAAGGAGGTGAAATGGATTCAACACTTGAATGTAAGACCTGAAATCATAAAATAAATGGAAGCAAACATAGGCACCAAGCTCCCTGACATTGGTCTTAGTAATGTTTTAGTGGGGCAGGCAAAATGGGTAAAGGAGGTCAATTGTATGGTGACAAATGGAAACTAGACCTTTGGTGGTGAGCACACTGTAGTGTATAAAGATATCAAATTAGAATGTTGTACACATGAAACTTATGTAATGTTATAAATCAATGTTACCTCAATTATAAAAAAAGAAAAAAAAGAAATATGAGCTACTTCCTACAGTGGTTGTGAGGATTAAGTGAGTTAATATGTGCCAAGCTCTTGATATGCAACACATAGTAAGCAATTAATACGTGTTGGCTTGTATTATCATCTTCATTATTATTATCATTATTAGGCAACACTGAGTATAACATAAGATCTTGAAGTGGACTTATGGTAAAGGGAATAAAAAGGAAGGAGTGTATTTGAAGTTTGTTGCTGAGAATTCTTACCCTGCTCTATAGCCATCCTTTGTATTGCCTCTCATTTCTGGTCAATGAAATGGGTTTGGGTCCAAGTATATGTCAGAGCATAAGGTAATTAAAAAAAAAAAACTTGTTTGATGGACAGGGAATGAATTCAGTTTCTGTAAATAAGTCTAAACAGTCTCATTAATTTCAGACACTTTAGAGAAAGGGTTATGTCTATATAGACTATATCTCTAAACTCCTGTTACATCTACCAACTCCAGGATTATTAAACCCCCTATTCACCTCTGCCAGCTATTTTCAAATTCTAACGTCTTTCTTGAGCCAAGGAGGAAAATATTGAACTTATAAACTGAAACACTGATATATTTTTGGTGCTCTTTTCTTTAAAATTTAAAAGAGTTCCAGGTTCTAAACTTGCTGTGTTCTGGATTCTAGAACTTCACCATCATTCTCCATTAGTTAAATAATTTAATTTTTAACTTAACCTGTGGCAATTAAGGTTTAAATTATTTCAATTAATTTATTAATATACTACTTATATTTCCTTATAAAACAAAAATATTACCTATAATAAAAACTTTCACAACTGGCTGTATCTCATTATTTACATTGGCATTTCTTTTACAATTATAAAAAATTGTTAAATTTATACAGCCTAAAAATTAAAAGGAGAGTTCATGAAGAATTAATTATATTCAACTCCTGTAATATCCAACTTTCTCTACCCTTCTCATCCCAATCTAGCCATGATTTGGGATAATTCTCATGGCATTAGAGGAAATGGAGCAAAGTTGGTATTTATTAGTTGGTGATGTTATAAAGCAGGAGAAGTTCCAAAAGAAAAGATAACATTGGACTTAATCTTTCAGAAACATTAGTTTAAAAAGAATGGTCTCACAACATTGCCAGGGGAAAAGGGAAGAAGTTGTGTGTTGACTTAGGAAAAGCATCCAATATCTGTCCTTGTGGAGGTGGAGCTGCCATTTTCCCTGTGTGGTGTCCGCTACCCATGCAGCCAGGTGGAGAGTGCCATTTCTCCTGTGTTGAGCCCCCACCTCGTGCCATGGTCAAACCTGAATCTGAAACAGTATGGTGAGCCCCACTTGCTACACCCTGGTGACTCACTGAAATCCCACCCCACCCAACTCATACACAGCAGGAGGCTCTATCAGAGGCTGAACCTTACAGGAGCCAGCAGGTGGCAGCAGGCCTCGAGGGTCCTGGGTTGTTGCAGAGCTACCCCAGACCCAGTACCAGTGGCAGCTGTCTTTGGTTTGAAATGTGGCCTGTTTCATACACCTCCAGTTCTGGCACAGGCAGTGACCAACCATGGATAGCTCCTACCAGGTACTCCCCGGCCAGTCACAGGCAGTGGCTGATCTTGGCCTACACTGGAGCCCCTCCAAAAAAGGCCCCAGAACCAACAAATACCTCCCAAATGAAAGAACAGAAGAAAAATCCAGAAGAAGAACTAAACAAAATAGAGGCAAGCAACCCACCAGAGACAGAGTTCAAAACACTGGTTATAAGGATGCTCAAACTTAGTGAGAACTTTGACAAAGAGATAGGAAGCATAAAAAAGGCCATAAAACCATAAAAAAAGAACCAGTCAGAAGTAAAAAATACAATAACTGAAATGAAGAATGCACTAGAAGGTATCACCAGCAGCCTAGACTTTAAAACAAAGAGTATAACAAGAGAGAAAGAAGGACTCAGTAATCCCACTTCTGGGTATTTATCTGAAGAAAGCCAAACCACTACTTTGAGGGGACCTGCGCATCCATATGTTCAGTGCAGTGTTGTTTACAATGGCCAAGATATGAAGGCAGCCTGGGTGTCTGTCAATGGATGAATGGATAAGGAAGAGGTGGTGTGGTACATACATAACATGGAATATTGCTCGGCCCTAGAAGGGAATGAGTTCTTGCCATCTGTGGCCGTATGGATGGACCTGGAGAGCACTGTGCTGAGTCCAGTGCATCAGACAGAGAAAGACAGATGCAACGTGATTTCGCTTATATGTGAAATCTAAAGAACAAAATAAACAAACTCATAGATACAGAGAACATTTTGATGGTTGCCAGATGGGAGGGGGCTTGAGAGGGTGGGTGTAAAAGGGGAAGGGATAAAGAAGTACAAATTGGTAGTTAAAAAATAGTCATGGGGATGTAGGGTACAGTATAGAAAATATAGTCAATGATGGGGTAATAAGTATGTATAGTGTCAGGTGGGTACTAGACTAGTCAGGGAAAACATGTCATAAATTATATAAATGTCTAACCTCTATACCTGAACTTAATATAGTGTAATAATATAATAAAATAATATTGAATGTCAACTATAATTGAAAAATTATAAAGGGGGGATAAAGGTGAAGGGCAATAAGAGGCCCAAATTTTCAGGTATTAAACAAATACGTCATGGGGATGTAATGTACAGCTTCAGGGATATAGTCAATAATATTGTGATAGCATAGTACTGTGTCAGATGGCTTAAAAATACCAGTCTTTTTAATATGTAGAGGGATTAAAAGTGTTTATTTACACACATTTGTTACATTTTAGTATTATGTTATCAGTATACTGCAGATATTTTATTATACTAGTGACTGCCATTTGTTTTTTAAAAATAAACATTCCAAGCTACTCTTCTGACTTGAAAATGCTGAGAGTTCTTCCCACCAAATTAGCCCTAGGTACTCTTAGATTTTTCTACATTTAAATTCATATTTTAGATTCAGATATTAACTGAACTTCCATACAGCACTCCCTTACCCTGCACCTTCTTCTACCCCCTTTTTATGTTTATGTTTGTGCCAACCTATACGCGCATAGTCCCATCAAACAACATGGACCTTAGAGTGAGTTAACACAAGATAGGCACAAAATAACATATACTAGGTGCAGTTCATCAGTGAAAAAAGCCTGTGCAAGACTTGCTACTACTCCATCTTTTCTCTCTTGCCATCTTGCAGGTTCTGCTTTTATCAATGGCTAACAATATGGTTTCTGCAAATGAAGATTTGAAAGCTTGGAACAGGTCAATGATGTCAAAACTTGCCTTAAAATGGGGGCTAGACCGGTGGTCTCTACAGGTGACTTCAAATGCTAAGACCTAGATTCTCTGACTCTAGCCACAATTTTTTTTTCAGATTATTTCTGAGGTTTTTAACGCCAGGTGGTATGACAGAAAGGCCATATTGTCAAGGTGATGTCTGGGACCTCTATTCAGTACTTGGCTAAGTTCTCCTTGCTATAACATGGAGTGTGGAGCTGAACCCAGGCTCATCAGTAAAATAAGGATATTAATAGACCTTAATTCATAAGGATGTTTTCAGCACTAAAAGAGATAATCAATATAAGGTGCATAGCTCAGTGCTTGACCTATAGGAAGTACTCAAAAAATGTTAGCTATTATTATATTAATAAGAGACAATTGAGTTTCTCCCCAGCTTGATCTCCATGACTATTCACTGCAATATCGCAGCTGCCACATCAAATTATTCCAGTAGACTAGCAGCAGCCCATCCTTTTAGGTGGCAGGGACAGGAAATGCACCTTAGTAATTCCACCTATGTGAAGTTGAGTCTTCTCCATTTAAAAAAAAAAATGAACTGATCTGCCTCTCCCGGGAAGTGCAATGATAGTGCCAGCTTTGGCCAGTGAAGCAACATCCTCCACAACTAGACTGAAGAACAAAACGACAGCAACTTGTCTGTTCCCCTTCCCCAATTCCCCAATAAAATCTTTAAAAAAAAAAAAGAAGAACTCATACTGTCTTATACATGTGCCTTGAAGGTCTGAAAGCAAAGGCAGAGAACAGTAAGAACAAGGGTTAAATTAAAGACCTCTTGCTATAGACCTCCAACCCATCAAGAAGATGGGGTCCTCTTACATCCCAGGTCACTCCAGAACAAGGACTGTGGTGATGGGAGATTTAAATCAATGGGAGACATCACTGTCAAACTGCTACTTAATAGTATTTAAGAAATTCCATTAGAGAAGTCCCGATGCATTAGAAAAAAACAAACGTCAGGACCAGCTTAAAAAGGAAAAAAGAATGACCCTGAAAATGCAAGATAAGTCAGCTTAATGTCACCAACCCTGGGTAGTACTGGAATAGATCATCAAATGATGGATTTAGAATCACTCTGAAAATCAATAAATAACAAGTGCAAAGAGCTTTGGAAGCTGCAAACCATACCACATTCACTTAAGAGAAGAGTGAGTTATCTAAACAAGGGTAGTAGGAATGGGAGGGCCAGAGATAAGTCTCCCTTGAGCTCAGTGCAATTTCAGAGTCTCAACCTCAGATTCTTAGAGGAACTAGGAGACCTTAGTCATAATCACAGAACTCTCATTTTGGGGGGGGGCGGGGGCACAGCCGTTATTGTTTGTCCTTAACTTAAGGTGACTTACTTGGGTTATTGTTTACAGAAAAGGACATATTTCCATCCTTTACTGATATAGTTGAACAGAAGAATAAGAGTAAAAGTAGCTACATTACTAAGATGTTTTCTGTAATCTTCCTCTTTCTCCATTTCAACAATACTGCAAAGTAGTTATTTTCTTTACTCGCAAATGAAAAAACATGAATCTGAGAGGGACACATCTGAGTTGTCCAAGGCCATATAGCTGGTAAGTGGTAGAGCTAAGGCTCACACTCAAGTCTATATCCCCAGAATCTGGGCCAATATGAATTGTCAAAACTACAATTTATAACATGTAATTTCATAAGCTCTTCCCCTAGAAAAGCAAATCAAAATAATCTATTGATCTTTCTCATATTCAGGTTAGTGAAATTTGATTTAAGATGATAGTAAGGACAATCTTACAGAAGGGAGACATCTAAAGAAGAAACGTACTGTCTATACAAAAGGAGGGTATTATCAGGCCTAACTTTCCAGTGATGATGGGAGGAGGGACGGGTGGGATGCAGGAAAGCTTACATCGGTTTGCAGGTAGATGCATGTCAATTGTAGTATCCCTTTCTGATCCTTCGCTGAATGTCCGATTGGTTACCTCATCTCCCGCCACAGCAGGCCACACACACACAAAGTTTGAAACCTGAGACAATTATCCTTATTTGCCATACCCTATGGTTGGCCCTGGTACAGTAGCATCAGTTAATTTAAAGGTAAGTGTAAAAGGTAAAACAGAATAGTCTCCTGGAATACTAACATTAGAAGGTGTTTTATAGATCTAATCCTACCCTTTTGTTTTATAGGTGGAGATTCTAAGACCCAAAACAGTTAAGTCACTACTTGCCAAGGTCACACAGTAATTTGATTTTAGTCAGGACAGGACAGGAACCTAGTACTTGGGATCTGATATCTCAGTGCTTTCCTACAACAGCAGGGAAGGAATAAGAAAGTGACTCTAGAGTGAGTGAATGAATTAATTAATGAATGAACACATGGTGCAAAATCTCTCTCGCTCGCTCTCTCAACACACATAACAAAAATAAATAGTTACTAAAAATGAACAGTTATTAGTAAGACTAACAGATATCAACCAACTACAGCAGGAGATCCTGACTATCTGTCAGCAATAGATGAGTGCTTTGAGAGAAAAATAAGGTAACAGATTCCAGGGATCCCAGGGTGTAACAAAGTAGTATGATGACCAAGGGCCCAGATATAATTTTTCCTTTATCCAGTAAAACCTTTCTTGGGAGACGGTGCAGTTGTTTCCAAACTTTCAAAAAGAGGCAGTTGAACTGGAGAGAATTCAGAATAGAATAACAAATATGATTAACCTTTTCACGTCGGATCTACTTTCCTTCCTATTAAAAGAATCAAGGCTTGGGGCCGGCCAAGTGGC
>NW_017731881.1:630323-646157 GCF_001890085.2 Hipposideros armiger | reverse complement strand
AAAAAAAAACATCTTGGCCATCCAGATAGCAATGCTCTGGAAAGGCTGATGGAGGAGTCCTGGAATCATCTTCAACCTAGAAGTGCTTGTACCTGCTTAACAGATACAGAAGCAGGCTGTGTGGGTGAGGACAGGTACAGGCCTATCAGTGTCTTGGGCCGTCTGAGGAGACAGAGTCAGAGGAGCTCCCTTGCAGGAGGAGAGTGACTGACGGGGAAAACTCACTCCTTGGGAGGCCTATGGGCAGTTGACACTGACGATGCCTAGTGAAAGCTTTGAGCAACTGGGTCAAATGGCTTGGGTTTTGAGGAAGGAGAGGTGGGAAAGGAAGAGCAAAGAAGAATTGTTTAAGCTGCAGACAGAGAATTTTGGAGCTGGACTAAGAAGCAAGATGCTCTTTAGTCCCTCTCATCCCCCCTTCCTCATCCTCAACAGAAAGACCATGGGACTTAGGAACTCTCGAGGTAACATCCAAAGCACACACAGAGCAGGCACCCTCTGGGTCCTGCTAAAACACATGTGAGAAGTAGGGGAACTAACATTGCAGCGTGACAGACCCACAGCTTAGTGTTCCAGGACTTGTGCTCTCCAATTCGCCCTGCGATCTGGGCGATACAGACTGTATCTTTACCCTTTCATATGTAAAGCTCAAAAAGTTTGTCCCTTGGCCGAAGTCAAACAGCCAGGAAATGATAAAGCTGCAATTTGAACCCACATCTGTCTGACTCCAGGTATTTTATTCACTGAGATAAAAAGCCAGGTATATTTTTAAGGCCCTGGACCACTAGGCTAATGTATATTATCAAACTATATGTTTCTGTGGGGGGGGGTTGTTCTCTTTTTTTCCCCTTTTTTCCATTTGAGGCCCAAGAAAAAACCAGGGAGCAAAGAGAAGACTATCTTGGAAGATGAGATACAAGGCTTTTTCATACAGATGGAACTTCTTGAAAGAACTCAAAGTTTTAAAGTTAGCTCTCTTGGGTGCTCTTTTTAATATGCATGTCACAGTTGATAAGGTGTCAGCAGGAAGGAATCATATAATACTTACGGCAGACATGTGAAGGAGATAATTGCCCCAGCTGACATGTGTGACTGCTCTTTCATTATCATGTCAAGAGGACAGTTCTGCCTATAAATTGTTTGCCGTGAAAATAAAATAGGAAGCACTTGCTTCAAGTTTATTACAGCCTTTTAGAGTAACATAATTATGATTATAAAGTGTTCTTCTTTGGTGTGAACGTTTTATTCATTCTTCAGAGGATTTCTTTAAGATCAGGAGAGAAAATGTTATTTTGGTAAAAGATGTTAAGCATAAAAGTTCCATTCATGGAAACTTTACTTGAATGTGCCACCATACTCTCTGGAGGACATAAGTATACAGGGCCTGCTGTGCACTCTTACACATGTTGCCTTGCTGCAATGCCCCAGGATTTCAAGGCCCCAAACTAATCACCAGGACCAGCATCAATCTGCAGTAGAATTTAAAGAGAAAATGAAATGGGATGTATTAGAGTCAGGACCAAGTCTGCTCTCACTCCCCGGCAAAACAAGCCAAGCCAGGGAGTGGCTTTTCACACCTGCTAAAATGAAAGACCCCTGGAATGGGTAGCCCCCAAAATCAATCACTGGCTGCTCACTGTGAATGGATTTCAGACTGTATTCAGTAGTCATACAATTTTAGGAACTAGAAGAGGCTTAGAAACCTCCTTATCCAATGCTTCATTTTATAGATGAAGTAACTAAGGTGGCCAAAATTGCATGCCTTGCCTAAGTGATAGAATGTGATAGAGAAACAGACCCAGGACTTCTATCTCCAGCTCTAATCATCTTTCATCTAAAGAGCATGAATCACTGGATACCTGAGGGAAGACAACGGGGAAACAGAAATCAGGCAAAATGTGTTTTTGGTGTCCCTCAACTTTCCATTCTGTTCTCTGTGATGAATGAAATGACAAGGTGGAGAATCATGTGGGAGATTTCTGTGGAACAAGCACTCCACGTACAAGTGGCGTACATCACACTGCCTACATTCTATTGGTCAGAACACAGTCACATGGCTTCAAGCAGCTGTCAGAGGATAGTCATTTAGCAATGTGTCCACAAGGTGAAGGAAATTGATTTGGGTAGATATATAGCAGCCTCCTTGAAATTTTCTAGTTCCCTGGCTTCCATGACATTTTAATTTTCCTCTTCTTGTGTTCTTAGATTCAGAAACCACTGATTGAAGTGGAAGCCAGATCCCCTTGAGAAGAACCATGTAATCCACCACAAATTGATATAATGAATGCTTTCCCAGTTCTAACCCCAAAAGATCTCAAGCCATTTGCCAGGGTAACTGTACAGCAGGAAAAGAAATGTCCAGAATATTCAAATGTTTTGAGGATTGTTAGATACAGGATCTGAGTGGCCACTAATAAGAAGAAACCCAAAATCCCATGATAATTCTCTGGTTAATATGAATGGCTATGGAAGTCAAGTGATAAATACAGCATTATACTAAGACCATTTTAAAGAAGGTCCAGTAGGACAGCAGACCTATTCTATGGTTATTCCTCAGTTCCCAAGTGTATAATTGGATAGTTACACATAGCTCCTTAAGAATTCTCACATTTATTTTCTAACTTGTGAAACAAGAGCCATTATGATAAGAAAGGCCAAGCGTAAGCCTCTGAAACTGCCCCAGCCTTGGCTGAAATATTAAATCACAAACAAAATTGTATCCCAACAGGAATTTCAGAGATTAGCAGTACCCTCCAAGGCTGAAAAAAAAAACAAGGGTGGTACTCTCCAATATATTCCCCTTAGTATTTTGACACTTGAGAAAACCAGATGAAATGTGGCAGATGATAGTAAACTACCATAAGCTTAAACGGGTGGGAGCCTCCAGTGCAGATACTATTTCCAGATGTGCATCTCTATTGGAGCAAAACAAAATGGCCTAAGGCACTTGCTCTGCAGCTATTGAGCTAATGAATGTATTTTTTTCTATCTCCACCAATAGAGAGGATAAAAAGATCAAAAGAGAGGCAAGGACAGAATTATACTTTAACCATCGTACCCAAGCACCAAGCTAACTCTACTACTCTCTGTCAAAATATAATCCACGTGGACCTTGATCATCTTGACATTACACAGAACATATTATCATTCCTCTATATTGATGACATACTAATTGCACTGAAGTGGCGAATACCATGGATGCCCTGGAAAGATACAGTATGCTGGAAGATGCAAGAAGGGCCCTATGAACATATAGGAGCCTGCCACATCAGTAAGTTTTTAAGAAATGCAGTGGTCTAGGGCAGGGGTCAGCAAACTGCAGCGTCTCAAAAGTTTGCCAACCCCTGGAAGAGCCAATCCTGTCCCTCGCAACAATTTAAAAATTATTGAAGAGCCATAAATATATTTTTACATGATCACCATTATGTGAATAATATCCTTTAAAATTTTTATAAATGAAACTATGATAGTTTTATTTTCATTTTCAATTTTACTTCAGAGCCACATGTATGTACCCAAAGAGCTGCAGGTGGCTCGCGAGCCACAGTTTGCTGACCCCTGGCAGCTCTTCCGTCTCAGAGTTTGCCAACCCCTGGTCTAGGGCATGTCATTACATCCTTTCTAAGGTAAAAGACACATTGTTTCAACACTCATCTCCTCCTGCACTAAACATTGGATTACCTCATTGGATTTTGGAGGTAGCACATGTCACACATTAAAATATTAGTAGTACACATTACACCTGACCTATTTATCAGGTGGCTTAGGAGACTGACAATTTAGAGTGGAACAAAGCCTGTGGTGCAATTTTCCTTACCACTCAGGTTGAGTGACCCAGAAATCCAATGTTGCTAAAAGTATCTATCCATAGCAGGATATCATGGATATATAAAACCCTTGGCAAGCCCAAATGGGAGAGGTACAGTACAGATTCCTACTAGCCTAGAGCATAGCCAAGCCTTCTGCTGCAGAGAACTACTCATCACTTGAAAAGTAGCTTCTGGTGTACAAACTGGGCCTTAGTAGAGACAGCATAATTAAATTATTTGCATAATTAAATTATTTAAAGGCATAGATTATTTGAAGGTATAATTAAATTATTTGAAGGCATAATTAAATTATTTGAACAGTCTAGACTCCATGTCCTTGACCTCTACTGCACTGATGCTTCTCCTTCAGCTCATGACAAACTCTTCCCTATAACAAACTAAGAGAGAAGAAAAACAAAATCAGGCTTGGTTCATAGATGAACTGGGGTAATTGTTGGTGCTAACAAAAAGGGACCTACTACCATAATACAGCCCTCTTCAAGAGTGGCCCTAAAGAAGACAGGAAAAAGCAAATCACCCTCATGGGCATACCTGTAATCAGTACACTTGATGGTCCAACTTGTATGGAGAGAAAAGAGACCAGAAGGAAAGACAGCCACAGCCTCCTGGGTAGTAGCAAACGGCTTGGCTGGTTAAGGGCCTGGAAGTAACAAGAGTAGAAGGCTGTACACAAGGAATTCTGGGAAAGAGGTGTATAGGTGGGCTATGGCAGTGGACACTTGGTTTCTCTTATTAATGCTCATCAGTGAGCATTCATCACAGAGGAGACCCTCAACAAGCAGGAAGAATAGCTTAGCCTGTGGATATTAGCCAGCCTCTCCTTGGCTGTTAGTACAACGAGCCCATAAATTGAGTAGTCATGATGACAAGAGTGTGACGATGTAAAGGCTCAATAGTATGGGCTCCCTCTCCCCAAGGCTGACCTACCTTCTTGTCAGTACTACAGACCCAAATCTCTAGTCTTTCATATGGAACCATTCCTCCAGGAGAATAACCAACCACTTTGTGAAAAACACTGCATCAGACCCCCTACCCCCTGAAAAAAGCATACATCATCCTTACTGGAATGGACACATTCTCCGGATATGAGTTGACTTTCCTTATCCTCAGTGTCCCCTCCAACCCCATCATCTAAGGGCTTATAAAATGTCTAATCTATTGAAATGGGACCCAAAACAACTTTGCCTAAAATTGATGGACCTACCTTATGGCAAAGGAGGTGTAAAAATAGACATATAACAGTCTATCCACCAAAAGTCGCCAATTTAATAGAATGGTGGAATGCCCTTTAAAAGGCTCAGTGAGGTAGATGCAATGATATACTACTGAAATGCCTCTTCAGATATGAAGGACATATTCTCCCAGGTGCTGAGACCAAAATTCTAGTTGACGAGAAAGGGTGGGAAGCACTTACGTGAAGGTACACAGTAAGGATGCTACTGAACTTGAAGCTGTGACTTCTACCTGATCCATTTGCTCATGTTAGTAGACCAGCAGACACAGAAGGGGTTACTGAAATGGGAAGTGAATTACATGAAGAGCTAAGGTTGCCCCCACCCAAGGGAATAGGGAAGAGTATGTCTGGAATTCAAGGGATGCCCTGAAGTACTTCTTTAACTTTCCATACTTAATTATATCATTATAAAAGGGCAATTGTAGCAACCAGAGCCAAATGAAGACAAAGAAACTAAGGGATTAGACCTCTAGGGGATGAAGGTCTGCATCACTCCACAAGCCAGTCAGCCCAGACCAGCAGAAAGGCTGACTGAGGCTGAAGAAAATTAGTGGTAGAAAAAGTAGATTTAAATATCAACTAAGGCTTCCAGAAAGTTGCTGTAATGGAAACCGCACCTGTCTCACTAACTCTCTTGCCTTAGGTCACAGGGATTGTGCAGCTCACCAGCACAGTAAAAGGGACTTTGTGACTGATTAAACCTGCAATTCCACTCTAAAGAAAGAATGGGATGAACCGCGTTGTCACCAAAAAAGAAAGAAAAGAAAAATTGGTCCTTTTTTGCCTTTAGTAATATGGGAGCTGGGTATCATGAAGCGCATAGTCTGTGATACAAGAGAAAACAAATATCAGACACTGCCTACGCACTCCCCAGTTCTTAAATCTTCACCTGCTCTCCCAGCTCTGCATGCTTTCTCGTTCGATTTAAGCAGTTGCATCATGACAATGCCTCACCTTCTACCTGTGCCTTGCCTCTTTCCTTTCTTCTCACACAAGTGCTACCCTGTTGAAGCTGCTGCATGATCCCAAGGGGTGTCCGCCCACAGGCACAAATGCACGACCAGGAAATGCACGGAAGTTGACACACTTGACAATGGGAGGCAAGGGTGAAGAGATAAATGTTTTCCTCATCTCCCCTTTCCCAGAATTTATATAACTACTCAGAGACAGGGTCCCATGGTTTGAACAATTAATTACACTGGTGGCCAACTGGATAACATCCTCCAATGGGCTCTCCCTCCCTGCCTACATTACTCATCTTGGCCCTGCTACCTGAGATTCATTTCCTAATAAAATAATGGCATAAAAGCCTTCTGCCTGAGCTTCTGTTTTCTTGAGAACTATGAAAGGCTAAGACAGTTATTACTGTTGATTTTATTATTGCTCTTGTTGTTATTATTGTTGTTATTATTACCACCTCATAGATTTGTTGAAAAGGTTATAATTATTAACTCATTTAAAGTGCTTAGAAGCAGTGTCTAAACATTAGTTGTCATCATCAGCATTACCATTATCATTATTGTTACCTCCCAGCCACATTTCCTGCCCTGGCCTCTGCCCCCCCCCCCTCAAACTTTATATAAAAATTGAACTTGTCTATAAATGAGGGGATATGTTCCTGTGTTGGGGGTATGAGGGTAGAGAGAGAGTGTGTGTTAGAAGTGGCAAGAGAAGGTAGCCAGGGACCATGCTGAGGTGGTCCCCAAAATCTTCAGACAATTCTAAACATTGCTAATAGCCCACCCTTCAGAGCTCATGCATTACTAACTGTCCAATCCAAGCAAAGTTACTTTTGATTTTATGGTGTTTTACAATATTTACCTACACACACACACACACACACACACACACACACGTAAACACACATGCACGTGCACGTACACACAAATACGTTTTATCTTCCTGTGACTAAGGGGTTTACTTGGAAACCCCTCCTAGGGTCCAAATTCAGGCTAGGTAGATTTTGATGTTTTATAAAAGTTTTTGGCTTGACTGCTGGGCAAGCTGAACTAGATTTCTTCTCATTGTTCCCTCATGGCACCTTTTCTCGGCACATCCAGTTGTTTATCTCATCTGTCTAGATTCACAGGAAAGCATGACCTACTTGTCTCTAGTATTTTTTTTCCACAGTTCCATGGCTGCTTCTTCTCTAATAAGACTTTTCTGAGGCAGAGAAATCTACCTTTTTGTGGACAAAGTACAAAAAATTCCCAAGAGCTTCTAAGTCTTCATGGAATACTCTGCTCCACCCTACTGCCTGGCCACTCCAGCTAGCCTGGGTACCCTACCTTCACCATAGATCTCTGCTTTGCACACCTTGGAAGAATTTGTGTGGTTGTGTGGGATCAGGGGAGAAAACCAGTCAAAGTTGAGAAAAATAGCAAATATCCCCCATGCGTATCCAATCTCATACTTTCTTTGGTCCATACCTAACGCTTAGACTGAGTGTAGAAAATTTACAAGTAAATGATGTGGGCTAGGAGGAAAGTTCCTTCCACATTACCCTCACGTTTCCCTGCAATCATTTTTCCTTGTCTATTTCAGCAGTGTTCGTGTCACAAACTGTCTGCCTCCAGGACTGGCTTTTGCTATTTTAATTTTCTCTCACCATTTTCAAAATTAAAGGGGCTCTATTTTTATTCCAGACCTGCCTTCCTCCCCCTCTCACCAGATTGCTTGGAATATAATCTGTCAAGAGGAAACAAAACCGGCTTTCTCCACCCTCAGTATTGCTAAGCTTTTCATCTTTGTCAACCAGAGGGGACAGCAGCTGTTAATGGGGCTTCCTTTGCATATATCAAATTCTAGGCAGGAGGAAAGCCACAGGGCTCAGCATGTGCCACAGAGCTCCTTGCCAACTTTGTTACCTCTGTGGCTCATGCTCAGATGAAGGATTCCTCACCTGAGGAGGGTCTTACCCTGGAGGACCTATAAAAATGAATCGCTCTTGTGGATTTATTTGAACATCAGATGTTTTAATCCTTGGGCGGGGGGGAGGGCAGAAATTAAAGGATCTTCAGCTCTACTGCTCTAAAAATAATAATTTTCAAAAATACTGTTTTGATACTTTGAAATTAGATACAATTAGAACTGTACTATTAAGGATTGAAAGCACAATGAACAAACACATCCCATACGTAACTGAAGAAAGTTCTAACTTTTAGCTCAAACCTAATCAAGCCTACCTTTGTGTACATAAGAACGATCAGTACATTGTCAGTTTTGAATGAATGGTAGGAATTCCTGGGTCCATTGAAACTCTAAAAAATACTGGAATTTATGGAGCCCCTAAACTTTTTCAGAAAAAAAAAAGAAAATCACAAAGAAACGTGTCTTCATCTAGACTCTCTCTACACAAATCAAACCCCTCTTTCTCTACAGCTTTCACTTTCCCTCCAGACTCCTATAGCACTGCTCTAATTAGGTTCATCTGGTTGCAAAGAAATAGAAAGTCACTCAAATTATTTTAAGCAATACCAGGTTCATTGAACTGGAGTCCCAGGACAAGCAAAATCCAGACCTCAGTGCTGGTGATTATGGGTACAGGGTAACTAGAGAGAAGAATTTCATGGATCTCCTTCAGGGCATATAAGAAAATTATACGCATGTCGATCTGCCATCAACATCACTTAATGGCTTTCCATGTGTCCATGTCTCTCTACTAACTGGCTTCCTTGCCCTCTGTCTATCTTTTCCCAATGTTAACACCTTTGCTGTCTTAGAATTTGTTTCCTCATATGCCTCCATCCCCCAAAGGGAGAAGAAAGAAAAGAACATGAGATTCAGCTTTCAGTTGGCAATGTTCAGTCCCTCACTAGGGTACAATCTCCTAGAAGAGTCTGATCAAGCTCCCTTGATTTGTTGTTTGCACCAGTCCATATTATAGGTAGCTTGGCTAGCCTATAGACTGGCTGCCTTGGGAGTCATATGACCATCTCTGATCCAATCAACAGTCACACCACACAAAGCCCATCATATTGCCCTAAGCAGACCATGGATCTAGGGGGAAATCTGGGCATGGCAGCCACAATGGCTGATCTGAGCACCTCAAGCTCTTACATTCCTTCAGCTAGAACTTAGCACTTACCCATGTATAATGTTATGTTCTTCACTAATTTTTTCATGTATTCATAATTCTTATTCTGAGCTAATACATAAGCTACTTGGAGGCAGAAGCCGTTTTTTAGAGTTCTGTGTTCTCCATAATACCTGGCACAGGGATGGACTTGCACAGTAAGCACTCAATAAATATTAACTTATTGACTGCCTCAGGAACCTAGGTAAAAAATAACCAAAAACAGCTTGTCCTTGGGACAGTGTCCACTCAACCAAATCTCTCAATGCCCTCTATATTCTCTAATTCTGTATTATAATTTTACTACTTACTGTATCTATTTATATGCCAACTTGTCCCACAAAGATTTGAGGTTATATATGATCATTCATTTCCCAAATAACAACTTTAAGGCACTAGAAGATTCTGAAAAGAACTCACAGGTTAATATATTATTACATGAGAAAAAGAGATTCAATATAGGTTGAAATAGTAGTCTGTGTGTTAACCCTGAGTCAACCAAGCTACTTTAATATCTTTAAACATTCTGGTTCTTTGTAGTTCTATGAACATGGCTACCTGTTGCCTAATGTTTCCTAAAGGCCTAAAAGGGCCTCGGAAGTGATACATTCATTAAACATTACAGCTCTTTTCTCTCTGTGCTTAAGAAGCCACTAGATACAGAAAGATGATGTTGACTTGCTCCACCTCAGAACTACTAGATTCATGAAACTCTAGAGTTGGGAGAAAAAAAAAATGCAGGTAGTTCACCAGCTTTTAAAACTGGGGCAAGACACTGTAGCAGTTAAGAGCATGTGTTTAGGAGTTATCTGGAACTGGATTCAAGCCCAGAACTACCAGTTACTAGCTGGTAGTTGTAGGCAATTAATTAAAAGTCTTTAAACCAAGGAATTTCCTTCTAGAAAAGGATAATTGAATAAATAGTAATAGAAATTACTTAACCAGGTGCCTGGGTCATAGGAAGTATTCAGTAAATGTTAGTTGATTTTAATTATATAATCTACTTTCCTTAATTTACAAATGAGGAACCTAAGGCCAGTGAGGTAAAGTGAACTACCTATGGTTGTACATCCACATATTCACAAAAATTAATCTTGAACAGTGAACAACTGAATACAACAATGGAGTGATTTTTCCTTTAAAAAAAACAAAGCTCCTTCCTTGGTCCATGTGATAGACGAGTGGATGCTCCAAACAAGAAGAGTAAACTACGTACACGTACTGAGTGTTTTCTCTCTCCCAGACACTGACCACATACAAAGGAGGAAATAAAAACATCAATAAACCATAGTCCTGGCTTTTAAGCCGATACAATTGGTTTGAAGAGACAAGAGATAATCCTAATTAACTAATAAAACATTTTCTAACCAAATGCCAGATATGTGGAACAGGTCAAGGGTTTTCTAAGAATAAAAAGGTGAGATATATCACTTCCCTGCAGCAGCAGCAGCAGCCAGAGATAGCTTCTGGATAAGACTTGGTACTAAGATGGGGTTTCTGTGCGCTCACCACCCAAGTCAAATCTCCTTCCATCACCATACATTTGACCCCCTTTCCCCTCTTCTATACCCCTTCTCCTCACAATGCAATATACAGATGATGTATTAATACAATTGTACACTTAAAACCTACATAATTTTAATAACGAATATTACTCCAATAAATTTAATTCAAAGTTGTTGTTTTTTAAAGCTGGGATTTCTGACTGGGCAGCAGAGGGAAGAAGGAAGAGAAGAGCATGAGCAAAATTGCATTTTCTTAGTAGAGAGGGCATCACCAAAGTTTTCATTTTCTGCCTAATTCAGGAATTTCTTAGGAATGTAGTCTCTGTAACAGTAAAATCTCACTTATACAACCAATTGTGAGAAATAAAATTTTATTTCTTTCAAAGATTATATATACTTTAAGTCCTTTCCATTACTTTTGGTACATTTCACATTCTTATAAGTGAATGCAAAATGTAAACCATCCAGGGACAAAAGGTATATATGTAAATATAGCACTCTAGTGCTACCAGGGCAATGTTGGCCTTCATCGTCATTAGATAAACATTTCCTTATTCACCATTAATTTGCTTAATAAGCCTTGCTCTTTTATCAATCATGATAAAAGTACATTTTAATCTATCTTCTTAAATTGGTTCCTGGACCCATGTATTCTTCCTCTGGGGGACATGGCCCCATAGAAAGGGCTCTAACAATATGTGTGTCTACTGCCTCCTGGGGGATGGCACCACATCCGCAGAGTGTTGCCTTGGAGCTGTGTTCCAGCTGCATCTTCCACAGACTGTTCCAGCATTTACCAGGCCACTGCTTCCGGGTGGCACAACATGTTAGATGCCATAAACGTGTAGTGAGGAAAGGGCTGCTGGTGCTACTCTGGTGAGTACCATGGGGCTCTGGGCTGCTTACTCATGCAGGTTGCTTGTACCCTCTGGTTCTGCTTGTTCTAGATCATAGATGTGCCATTGCCGACTTACAATGGGATGCTGCTGGGCACACCTAAGCTTATGACTTCGTGGTTCAACAAGATGTGACAGCCGATGGGAAGTTCTGAACTCATGGTTACTACGTGCCCTCATGACCAGGTATTCTGTATTTACACGGTACTATTAGGGTGTCAAGAGCTGTGTTTCAAAAAGCACCATGATCTTGTGCCAGAAACTCAGGGGTCTGCATTTTTATTCTCACACCGGCAGGGTTTGTCAGATCAAATAGCCCAAGCAACAGGGCGGCTTGTGCCTCAGCCTGGACATGTTTCAATGCCTTTGTTGTTTTGGAGCCCATACAAAGATGGCAGTCTTCCATCAAGTATACGGGCCCAAGGACCTCTCCTAAATTTGGAATATGGTACCTTCAAAACCCCAGAGCTATCAATGAGTTAAGTTCTGTGATAGCTTCTCCTACTATCAGGCCTGATCTGCAAAGGACAGTCAACACTGAAATTCTTAATGATGCCACTGCACCTTTTACAAGTGCCATCCTGGCAGCCTTGGTAAGTGACATGTGTCCTCTACCCTTTCCCACAGAACATAATCCTCTGGTGGATATTCTAACCTCACATAATACCTCCACTCCAGCATTCCCACTTTCCTGAGACTTCTGTGTTTCCTTCCTCCAGGACCTGCAATGGCACTTCTGGCATTTCCACTTCATTCATTATGGGCTACCATTTTTTTCTTGCTTCTAGAAGCCGCCCCAGCCATGAGTTTGCATGTGGCCCTAGAGTCTTTGCCAAGTTAGTAAATCTTTTACCCTAATAAAGTGTCTCCAAGCCAGTAAAGTCTTCCTTACCCAATCTTATGTTCTGGCCCCTCAAGAACCCTCACAATCCAGTACCATAGGTACTCCCCTTGCCCCTGTCAGTACATGTTGACTAGGTCCTGTAACTCTGTAGAGTATAATACTGTTCATCCCTTATCAGACCCAGGACATCCCCAAATGAGACGTTCTATGACTTAACTTTAGTTATAGGCCTAGCAGTCAAGAGAGGAAATGGAATCATATCTGATAGGGTGAGGGAAAAGCCTGTTACCTTGCAGAATGGCCTATAATGGCTTCTCACATAAAAGGGGTATGAATAGCTCTTAGTAGGTAAAGGGACCACCTCTGCAAGCTCTGAGATTTCAGAGGAATCGAAGAGCCAACATCTGCAAGACAGGCAATAAATTGTCCCCACCCCATGTGTCAGGATGGGGACACTTTTCTCAACCAGGGCCCTGACTTTGGCATAAAAGGCCTGCCTCAGCTGCATAATCAATTGTTTTTTAAGATCAGGACTCTATTTAATCCTAAGTTTGGTCTTTATCCTCTCCCCCAATGCCAGAGATAAGGGCCTCTTTTTAAGCTACCATAAAGAACTTCTGGCCTCTTTACTTATCAACTTTTAACTGCCTTCAGTGTTTAATTACCCCTCTAATGAGCATCAATGCAACTTAATAACAAGCCAATTCTAGTTTCCGTGTATGAATTTTTCCCCTGTATTTTTCAGACGCATGAACTATTGCATTGCAATGTTCCCTTAATTCACCAGAGAAACCTTTTGCATTTGGGCCAACATCTTATGCCAGAGACTATCTGTGCCCCCACATGCCACCTAGGGTAGGGTTCTCATTGCCAACCAGGCAGTGAGTGATCCAGTTCCACACCTCACCTTACTGTTTTCTTCACCCACTCCTAGAACCACTGTTGTCCATTGTCTCCTCTGGGAATCAGGTGCTAAAGCAGAGTTAAGAATGCAGATTGAAAAATAATACTTATAAAAACAAAATGGAGGACATAACATTGGGCAGGAGGAGATGACAGACCATGATGCATATTGGACAAAATCTCTGTCCACCCAGTAAGAACCTCTGAAGCAGATTGTCCATTAGGGGAGCCCCAGCTTAAAGGCTGAGATAGACCCGAAGAAGTAAACAGCAAGAGCTGCCAGTAAACCACATTCCTTACAACTGGGCTGCAAGTCTTCTCCTGAAGAAGGATCTGAGCAATGCACCTCTGTGTCTGCCACTATGAGAGCTATTAATAAAATGTTTACCCTATACTGATGTAATTAAGGCCAGACTGTCCCTAGTGGGCATTTGGAAAAATCCTACATGGCTTAATGAGGCCCTCAACCCACTCTCTCATCTCCAAAAGCTTCAAAATTACTCTGAGTTTTTTCCTAGCATGTATCCAGATATCTTTTTGACATTTCTGTCAAAGGAGATTGAGAATAATCTCAGAGAGAGAGGCAAGTTTAACCAGTACCTTCACCTTTAAAACTCTGTCCTATTTACTAACTAGCTTATTCTGTAGAAGTCAAATGGTTTACAGATGGGTCAACAAAAATAACAGCTCATGGCTGCAAGTTCTCCAATCAGACTCTAAGGGTCAAACAGCTCCCAAGCTGGCATCCTGCAGGTTAAACTACATTAGCTAGGTAGAAAGTGCTGAAGATAAAAAAACAACCTATGCTTTGATTTTATGATGTTTGCAGGATTTCTGAGTGTGTGTAGGACATTCTTCAATGCTTAGATGAGAGTGTAAAAGACATTTACACTATAAGTCTCTGTTGGAGAGCTATTGCTCAATGGAATAGCTCCTCAGGAGCTGAAAACAGTATCATTTTCAAGGGCCATCCCATTTGTTGATATTCTTGGGAAGATTTGGACACTCTCAAAGAGAGTGAACCTCTAGTCTATAAGAACTCAAGGCTCTTCTTCTTCTAAGGAGAATTCTTATGGATTTAAGAATGTATCTACCTGGGTAGAAATAATACTTAACTATAATTAAGTTAAATGCTAATGTTATCAAAGAATAATCTGGCTTAGGAGCTTGGAAAGGTGCTTCCCAGGAAGTGAAGTTGTGGTGATCCTTAGAGAAGAAGTAGGTGAAAGAACTGGGGAGGGGGGGGCGGGAAGAAACAATATGGTTTTGGATGTTCTATGGCTTCACAAAAAAACAGAGGTCAAACAAGAGATGGGAGATTCAGAATTTGACTAAAGTGTCATCTGAGCTCAGGGAGAAGAATCATGGGACCATGGAACATTGATCATGAGCATTCACTGAGAAAGAGCTCAGAATTCTGGGGTCACTAGATGAACTGATGGTTCAAGGGACAAGGAGAAAGTCAGTGTTTTTCCTAGGTGAACTGAAATCAAGAGCCACGTCCCACATTCCCAAAAGCCATGGAACATGAGCTCACTAGGATTCTGGAGATAGAAAAAGGCCAACTATCAAGAAAGGCCAGTGACCTCACAGTAGAGGCAGAAAGAGCAGCTAGGAATGGCCACATTTGTGAGGCCTGGGAAAAAATTAAAATGTGGGGTTCTTTGTTCAAAACTTATTCAGAATTTCAAGATGTAACAAATGAGCATTAAGCCAAGTGCAGGGCCCTTCTGAGCTAGGGGCCCCCTGCAACTTCACAGGGTGTAAACCCGTAATCCACCCCCTGAAGAAGCTGGTTGTATTAATTACTTATTGCTGGAGGAAGAGAATTCGGCCCTACATTTGAAGAGAGAAGCACCAAAGAAATCATGAACACATCTTAAACCTTCCACAGCTGCCTGGTAGAAAACTATTTACATTCCCCTCATGGGCAAAACGGACTCACCTTCCAGGACCCCTCAAAAGTCTCATCCCTTTATGTCATCAACTCAAAGTCTAGGACATTAGCATCTAAATCAAGTCCAAGTAAGCATGACCAAAAGCTGTTTATCCATTGGTAATAACAAATTGCCCCCAAATTTAGTGGATTAAACAATAAACACTTCCTATCACAGAAATTCAAGAGTAGCTTAACTGGGTGGTCCGGCTCAGGAACTCTCATGAGTCTACAGTCAACTGAAGGCTTGACTGTGGCTGAACAATCCACTTCCAGATGACTTCCTCACATGACTATTAGCAGGAAGCTTCAATTCCTAGCTGCATGGGTTTTTCCATCGGGCTGCTTGAGTGGGGGAAAATGAAGTGCTTAGGCAAGGGTTACAAAAGTGATACAATTTTGAGGCAAAGTCAAGCAACATGTTTGGGTAATATTTTTTCTAATAATTAAAGTCACAAAGACTCTAACATAGTGGAAAGAATACTAAACTTAACACTAGGTAAATCTTGAGTCATAATTTTGGCTTTGCAATATTTTACTTGTTTGATATTAGACAAAGCATTTTGCCACTTATAATGAGAGAGAGAGAGAGAGAGAGAGAGAGAGAGAGA
>NW_017731881.1:594488-630304 GCF_001890085.2 Hipposideros armiger | reverse complement strand
AGAGAGAGAGAGAGAGAGAGAGAGAGAGAGAGAGAGAGAGAGAGAGAGAGAGAGGTTGATTGATTGTATGGGATTGTATCAGCCCTCATTTTCTCACAGGGTGTCCTAAGGAGCAAATAATATGTAACAAGAGCTAGAGCTGCATATCTACAATGAATCAGAGATCTAGAAATGTCTTTCTAGACATTTAGGACAAAACTTGTATCTCGGGAGTTGCAACTGACTGAATGTTTCGATCCCCCCAAATTCACATGTTGAAACTCTAAACCCAATGTGATGTTATTTGGAGGTGGGGCCTTTGGGAGGTAATTAGGTCATGAGAGTGAAAACCAAATTAATGGAATTAGTGCCTTTATAAAAAGAGGCCAGAGAGCTAGCTCCGCCATGTGAGGATACAATGAGAATACAGCAGTCCGCAATCTGGAAGAGAGCTCTCACCAGACTCCGATCACACTGGTACCCAGATCTCAGAATTCCAGCCTCCAGAACTATGATAAATTAATTTATGCTGTTTATAAGCCATTTGACCTATGGTAATTTGTTTTAGCAGCCCAAACTAAGACAAGAGTTAAGACATCCCAAGCAATCAGGAAAAAATACTTCTCAATTAACTCCTCCAGCAGCATATTAATGAGGGAAGGCAACGCTTCCAATCAATCCCTCAGCTTCATTACTATAAAGGGACTTTATCTCCTTTGCCAGTTTCACCTTGAAAAATCATGGGGTAAAACCCAGAATCTTGAATCTTGGAATTCTTGAATTTTATAGCCACACCTGGACCTAGTAACTATAACCAGGTAGGCACAGTACTGTGATTTAAAAGATAGCCTCCCTAGATTGTTTGGGGCACAGAAACCTGTGACATGTAAGGACATGGTAGCCCCCACACATGTATATTAGAACATGGGAATGGAGAAATGGGACTGTCTAAGAGAAAGGACTACCTATCTGAGAAGAAGAGGGAAGGAACTCTACGCAAATAAAAGAATAATTACATTTTTCAGAAAAAATTGATGAAAACTCGGGCAAAGTAAAAACCTGCTGTCATTGAAAGGAACTGAAAATATAAGGTCAGTCCATCCCTTGCCCTAGTTTCAAAAATCTAAGAAAGGTGTAGAAAGAGTATGCTATACCCTCTGAGTTTGGCCACAAATGGAACAAAGCTACTGTCCTCCTAATATGTTTAATGTCAAGTCAGAAGCATTTAGGGTAGGGAAGAATGACACCAGTTATGGCAAGGAAGCCACAGGCAGCAGGAATGCCATGAGCTAGCCAGAGGAGGCGGCAAGAATTTAGGGGCTCCTGGGTGACTCTCTAGATGAGACTGGAGATATTTGGAAATAAAGACAGTAGAGACTTTGCTAGTACTGCTGTGAGTCAGAACAAAAATGTAACATTGATTTATGTCTTAATTATATTGCCTAGGCTGTTGCTTGGGAAACCATTGACTACTGAATAATAGTGCCAAAGAGCTAAACAAATTAAAGGTATCAATTTTAGAAGTGATAGGAAACATCTATTAAAAAGAGGCAGAAGAGAACCGACATTTATAGAGCAATCATGTTCAAGCTCTGAATTAGGAAATTGACATTAGGTCTCATTTAAGCTTCATCAATCCTTTATGTGAGCATAGAATATAAGCTCCTTGAGGGCTCAGTTTTTGTCTGCTTGGTCATTGCTGTATCCCCAGAACCTAAAACAATCCCTGAAAATTAGAAAGCTCTCAATAAATATTTGCTGCAAAAAATAACTGAATAAATATAATCGTTTCCATTTCTCAGAGGAAAACTGAGATTCAGATAGAGTAATTAAATGGCTGAAAGTGACACAGATAATGAATATTTTAAACCCACTCTGTCTGACATTATCAAATCCTATCTTGGGAGTCATTTTCTACTAAAAGCAGAACTTCCAAAATTTTCTGACTCCATTTATTATTTAAACTCTGCACACTTCCAAAAAGAATTGTTAGGTCCTAGTACATAATTTGTCTCTCCATTTATTTCATCTTTCAGAAAGGTAAGGAAACAAATATTCCATATTTTGACCAACAAAAAAATAATAGTCCATAAAACAGTTGTGATAGAAATCTTAAGAAACAATTTTATGTGCTATAACAACTGATAATAATCTTGGTACAACTGGGCATGTACCCTGTATGCTTTCTGAATAAAAGTGAAGTCTCTTGAACCCTGAAACCATGAACCTTTCCCCTATAACAAGCCTAGCAATGAGAAACAAGCAGTTTGCCTCTGGGAAGAGGCTAGAGCATGAAGAGAGACAACTCAGTGATTAGACAGGCATGCAAAACCCAATAGAAGCTGAGAGTGAACTGTAATTCTAAGAAAAATCCTGCTGTAGCTTCAGAGCCCACACAAAGCACAATGTACCAGCAGCCTAATGCTGAAGGAATTTGAGGTCTGTGGTGGACTGAAGGTAACTACAAAAACAACCCCCAAAAGTTCAACTATTAACTAGATGAATTCAACCACCCCACACTAAAAGCCTAACAGAAGAGGAGGACTGTCTATTTTCAGGCATAAATTCTATTTTACTCAGTCTCACTATTCTCACACAATATCCAAGATCCAATTTTTTTAAAAAATTATGAGACACACAAAAATAAACACATATTCACACATTGTCAGGGATCAAGTAATCATCAGAGCCAAGCCCAGTGAGAACCCAGCTGGTGGAACTATCAAATGTAAATTTTAAAATAACAATTACTACTATATTAAAGTAGAAAATATGGACACTGTATGAACAAATGAGAAATTTCAGGAGAAATGTGAAAACTATTTTTAAAAGCAAATAGAAATGCTATAAATAAAAATGCAATATTAGAGATGAATAATTCCTTCAACAGTTTTATGAGCAGACTAGGCATATTAGAATACATGAACTTCAATAAAGATAAAGTATCCAAATGGAAACCAAAGAGAAAAAAAAAGTGAAAAACAAGAACAAAACACAGAGCTGTGAGAAAATATCAAATAACCTACAATATATAAAATTGGAGTCCCAAAAAGGAGGAGTAAGAATGAGAAAGGGAAGCAGTATTGAAGAATAATAGCTGAGAATTTTCCAAAATCAGTGAAGACAATAAAACAAGGATACAGAAATCTCAGAGAAATCAAAAAAGGATAAATTTTGCAAAAACTATATACATGATAATTAGCTTAATGAAAAACAAAGATAAAGAGAAAATATTGAAGACAGTCAGAGAAAAAAGGAACATCACACACAGAAGAAAGATATGAATTATAATAGACATTTCACCAGAAATTATGTGATTTATAACACAAAGGAAAATAAATCTTTAAAGAGTAAAAGCGAAAATAAAAATTGGTCATTCCAGAATTCTATACCCAGTGAAACTGTATTTCAAAAATGAAGGGGAATCAGGGCCGGCCGAGTGGCGCAATGGTTAAGAACTCGCTTGGGATGCCAGAGGGCCCCGGTTCGGATCCCACATATGAGGGCCAGTGACACTGCCCTCCGCAGCTGGGATGCTGAACAACAGCTCAGCCTGGAGCTGGGCTGCTGTGAGTCGCCGGCGACGGCGTGGGCTGCGGTCTCTGTGGCAGTGGGTTGCCATGGGCTACCGTGTGTAGCCAGCAGCCAGCGTGAGCGGCCAGCAGCCAGCGTGAGCGGCCGGCAGCCAGCGTGAGCGGCCGGCAGCCGCAGTGAGCGGCCGTCCAGAAGCCGGCGACTGATCTGCCTCACCCGGGAAAAGCGCAATGATGGTGCCGGCTTGGGCCGGTGGGGCAACATCCTCCACAACTAGACTGAAGAACAGAATGACAGCAACTTGTCTGTCCCCCTTCCCCAATTCCCCAGCACTGTTCCCATCCCCCCAATTCACCAATAAAAAAAAATAATAATAAAATATAAAAAAAAAGAACAATGAAAGCTTTTGAAAAAAAAAAAATGAAGGGGAATCAAAAACTTTTTCAAACAAACAAAAGATAAGAGAATTCAATGCCAGCAAATCTGCACCACAAGAAATGCTAAAGGAAGCTCTTCAGGCAGAAAAAATAAAATACCAAATAAAAATCTAGATTTACGAAGAATTAAAAGGATTAAATATTGAGAAAATATCCATTAAATAATGAGTAAATATAATTTTTCTTTTTTAATTTATTTAAAAGATGACTGGCTGTCTAAAATGAAAAAATAGATCAAAATATATTGTGAGACTTATAACATACATAGACATAAAATGTATGAGAATGATAGGACAAGGGTGGAAGGGAAAAAATGAAAATGTACTGTTGTAAGGTCCTTACACTATAATATTATTGAAAAGTAGACTACAATAAGTTATATATATATATATATATATATATATATATCATATATATATATATCATATATATATATGATATACATATATATGCATAGTAAAATTATATCTATAGCAAAATTATATCTCTGTAATGGAGATAAAATGGAATCCTAAAAAATACTCAATTAAACCAAAAGCAGGTAGGAAAAAAGAATGGAAAGCAACTAGCAAGAGAGTGGATTTAAATCCAACTATAGAATCTAGCCTGGTCAAGATGGTGGAATAGGTAAACACTATGCTTCCCTCCTCTCGTGACCACGTCAAAATTACAACTGAACTACAGAATAATCATCATTGAAGTCTAGCTTAATTGTCAGACCTCATAGAGGTGCCAGAAGGAGAAGAGAGAGAGCAAGGAATTGAAAACCTATTTGAAGAAATAATGATGGAAAAATTCCCTAACCTGGCAAAGAAAAAAGACATACAAGCCCAGGAATCACATGAAGTCCCAAACAAGACGAATCCAAAAAAACACAAAATGAAACATATCATCATTAAAATGATAAATCCAAAGGTTAAAGACAAGGAGAAAATCTTAAAAGCAGCAAGAGATCCCTTTTACCCTCGTGTACTACACTCCTCCCCGCTTACTGTCCGGTAACTACTTGACTATTGTCTGTATCTATGACGTTTGTTTGTTTGTTTGTTTGTTTGTTTGTTTGTTTGTTTGTTTGTTTGTTTGTTTGTTTGTTTTAGCTGAGCCATCCTGCTACCTGTTGGCAGCTCAGCAGCAGCTCAGCTTGGGCCGGGAATTGAACCGGCTACCCTGTTGCTCAAAGCTCTCATTCTTGAGCTAGCTCTTAACCAACTGAGCCACTCAGCCGGCCCTCTCTGAGTTTTTATTTCTTCATTTGTTTATCTTGTTCTTTTGTTATTTTCAGTTTTATATGCCACATATCAGTGAAATCACATGGTTCTTGGCTTTTTCTAACTTGTTTCTCTTAGGATAATAATCTCAAGATCCATCCTTGTTGGAACAAAAACTCACAGACACAGGCAACAGTTTAGTGATTACCAGCGGGTAAGAGGGAAAGGAGATTGTAGAAGAGGGAAAAGGTGTTCAAATATACGGTGATGGAAGGAGAACTGACTCTGGGTGGTGAGCACACAATGTGATATATAGATGTCTTACAGAATTGTACACCTAAAATCTATGTAATTTCACTAACCATTGTCACCCTGATAAATTTAACTTAAAAAAAAAAAACAGGCAAGAACCAACTATATGCCATCTATAAAAAATCTCACTCAAAATATAAAGATACAAATGTTAGAAGTGAACTGATGGACAGAGACATACCATAAACACAGTGAGCATAAGAAAGCTGGAGTGGCTATATTTATATCAGACAAAGGAGACTTCAGAGCAAGGACTATTATAAGGGATGAACAAGGACATTACATAATTATATCATTTTTGCTATTGTTGGCATACACTGTACTTTTATGTATATTATCAACCTCACAATACATTTTTGCATTTATCTAGCCTTTCTTATATGAGATGTACCACTGAGTAACCAAATACTAGTACATGAAGGCAAGCATCTCTTTACAAAAGTATTATAGTTAATAAGTGAAGAATAAAGAATAAACATCACTATTTTGCTACTCCCAATAAATTCATGAATTTGGATAGTGACTATCAACTGCTGCTGCTATCTTAAAAACATGAACAACCAGATACTTTGTGCTTCCCAGTGAAAGACCACACAACCACCTGCAGTCTTGCCAAAGGTATTGGCCGTAAATCTGAAATACTCTGCATCAGCTGCCAACTTGCAGGAAATTCAAAGGTCAGAGGAGTGAGGTGAACTGCACCATAAACATGAAATTGACAAAATCCAGACTGAGGAATGCAGCAGTAATGGGTAATAGAAATGGGTAATGCTGGTCTAATGCCTCAGGTTGTTCAACAGATAAATTACAAGGAAAATAAAAAGATGGAAGAACACTCTAAATTAAAAAAGACATAAAAACAAATAGAAACAGGCAAGACTGAAATACAGTGTTTAGGGGTTCAACAAGAGATTACCAAAAAGAACAATAAGGGGCTAGTTAGAAAAGAGTGAGAGGGTGGAAATTATAACAGGCACATGGAAGAACTTCTGGGCTGGGTGGCAAAGCTCTGTTTTCTAGCCTGTGTAATAATTACAAGAGTATTTGCCTCATAATAACTCATTAAATCATACATTTGCTTCCTGTGACTTATTATCTGTGTTTTCATTTACAATAACAAGGGTAAGAAAAAAAAAAAGCAGTGTGATATCTCCACGCTCAGAACTGAAAAGAAGTTATATAAAAGTTGAAAAATGGGCTGGCCGAGTGGCGCATGATTAAGAACTGGCTTGGGATGCCAGAGGGTCCCGGTTCGGATCCCACATATGAGGCCCAGTAACACTCCCCTCCACAGCTAAGATGCTGAACAACAACAGCTCAACCTGGAGCTGGGCTGCCCTGAGTCGCTGGCGATGGCGTAGGCTGCAGCCCCTGTGGCAGTGGGTTGCCATGGGCTACTGTGTGTAACCAGCAGCCAGCGTGAGTGGCCAGCAGACACAGTGAGTGGCNTCACCTGGGAAGAGCGCAATGATGGTGCCAACTTGGGCCAGTGAAGCAACATCCTCCACAACTAGACTGAAAAACAAAAGGACAGCAACTTGTCTCTTCCCCTTCCCCCAATTCCCCAGCACTGTTCCCATCCCCCCAGTTCTCCAATTTAAAAAAAAAAAAAGTTGAAAATGGAGGCTTAACAAAAAGTAGACCCTAAAGAAGGACTAGAATCCCTCAGGATAGTGCAGAACAAATTCAAAGCAAAAATATAAACAAGAAAAAGTAGGCTTACTACTCATGGCAAGAGGGTTAATGTGAACAGGCTCCTGTGAGAGCAGAAATGAACTTCTCTCTCCCATTAAGGAATGGGCCCTTCGATCCTTCTTAACAGACCTGTTCTTGTCTTTTGGGTTCAAAGTCTAAGATTGGCAAAATTACTCAGAGACCCTAGTTACCCCCTAAAAATTCCTATTTCCTGATTAAAATTCATTACATCCAGGGTACAAGACTGATGTGACTGAAGGAAAGCTGTCAGCCAGCTCTGAGGGACCATGGAGCGAAGTCGCTCTTGTTTAGAGTGACTGGCTTAGATCCCACACTTTTTAAGTTAAATTGGAAGTTATGAAGGGCTTCTGACAATTACTTAAACTATCCATGCCACCAAACTTCCTATTAATATGCATATTATATACACATAGTAACTACACATAAAGATTACCTGTCAGAGTGCCAAAGCATCATAGGCACTTTCCCTAAAACAAGATAGTCAGACATCTTTATCTTTTTAATTATTGTAGCCACAGCATTGGATTCAATACCTGCTACATGGTGACATGAGTATATAAATTGTGATTCTTCAAATATTGAATATTCAGTGCTTTTAGCTTCCCCTTTCTCTATTTTACTTAAGTATCTTGATAATCTGCATGGAGTTTGCTAACACCAGCATTTCTAGCTGTAATTAAAATAAAATAACTGCTATTTATATTCTCACAATTTAAGCACTAGACTGGAAGCCAGAAAATCTGGTTTTAGTCTAAACTCTGTCATTAACTAGTTCTGTGACGCTTGTGGAAGCACACCCTCAGAAACAATTTAGTTTTCCCATCTGTAAAACATCAATGTTGAATTATATCTGAAGGTCAAAGAAAGTATTTTCACTCTAATAGAGGGCTCATGGTTTTGAAGATTTCTTAGATTTCATAGGGAACAAGTCTCGATTGGTATCATCTTGGATACCTTTCCATGGTTTGTGATTGACACCTGGTGCAGGAGACCACACACACTTTGCTGCTGTGCCTCTGAGGTCAGAGTTCCAAGCCCAGGTAAGTCAAACCCCAGGCTCCTAACAGGATGTTCCCAAAATAAAGCCACCAATAGAAAGCTTTGGGAATCATGGATATTGGACACCTCCCCCCACCCCCACCTTTTAAACTGACTTATTTAAACCCTATATGCTCATTTTTCACTCATTAAGTTGGCAAAATTTACAAGGATGACACCAGCCAGGGTTGGTACAGCAGTGGGTGAAGATACACTGTCATATACTGTTTGTGGAAGTGCGAATTGGTAAACTCATTGTCAATTTGGCAGTATCTATTTAAAAATTACATTTCAGACCCTTTGACTCAGTAATTTCGATTATAGGCATTTACCCTTTTAAGAAAGTTACCTATGTACATAAATACATGCATGGGAGAGTGAGTTTTATCACCTTATTTGTAATAGTGAAAAACTAGAACAAACTCAAGTGCTAATCCATTGAGGGCTGGTTGCATAAAATTAAGCAGAGCCAAACAATGAAATTCCATTCAGTCATTAAAAAGAATGAGGAAGATCTATATGTACTGATGTGAGATTCATAAGAAATGATTATTCAGTGAAAAATGCAAGTTGTAAAACAACACGTAGAGTAAGGCCCCATTCTTGAAACTAAATATTTATGTAGGTATGTGTACATATTCATGCAGATATGTGTGTGTGTGATATATGAGATTACATACTCATAAGAAAAAGTCTGAAAGACTGTGCACTGCAGAGGCCTCGACAATGTACCTCTTGATCTTCTAGTACAGGGAACACAATTGACTGATGGACCTTAGCTGCAGTGCTCTGAAATCCATCACTGCGTTGGCACTAAAGCCACACTCCCCAGAGGCTGATGCCAGTCAGTGACTAAATGCAGCAGGGATCCTAAGGCAGGCCCATTGCTGGGAGATGCATGGCTCCTGACAGGAGACTATGTCTAAAACTCCCCACCTGCCTGGTCTAAATTAGAGCTGCATCCCAGTCTAAGACCTTGCTTCCTTTCTTCCCTCTCCTGCACAGGGCTCAGATCTGCATTGCCACCCAATGACTCTCCTCGTCTCCTCTGACTCACTCCTCATGGTCCCTCACAGGCGTTTTCTCTAACAAATCTTTCGCACATCTAATCCCAAGTTGGCAACTCTTTCTTGGAGTACCCAGACTAACACCAAGCTGAGGTTGCCTCAAGGAAGTGAGTGTGTGTAAATGTTTTGCTATAAGCAATATTACTTTGGCAAACTATTTTTCTGAAAGATTGAAGAATAATAGTAGTAATAACAATACCCATGTGCTTATGCTGAAATCCTTTTCTGCCTGAGCACACGTGAGCACATGCATAGATTCACATAGATATTCTGGTCCCTCCCTCAACAGAGCAGGACAGGACTCCTACTAATGTCTGAACAGCACTTCGCAGCTTTCATTCACATTAGATCTCTACCACAGCCTTGGAAAATAGGTAGAGTTTGCATTATGAACCTCTTTTTACAGCAGGAGAACTTCAGCTCTCTGAGCCCTAGACTTCTTGATCCAATTCAGTGCTCCTTCCTGATCTCTGGATTGTTCCCCCTGTAGAGGAGAGCCTGGGGAACATAAGTGAGGAGTTATTGCCGTGAACCAGCATGCTGTGCTCATGACCACCCAAAAAGTAGATATATTATCATTATTCTTGTTTTGCAGATGAACAACCTGAGGCCAGAGAGGTTAAATGACTTGTCCAAAGTCACACAGCAGCAGTAAGCAGCACAGCTGAAATCTGAACCAGGGCAGTATGATTCCAAATATACCTGTTGCATGAAATTACTTACGAAGAAAAGCCAACTCAAAAAAAAAAAAAAAGAAGTGGCAAAATAGGTAAATTTATCTTCTTCTCTATACATTTCTTTAATGCTGTTCCTTTTCTCCGCCCTCCAAGGTGACAGGCATCCTTTCACCTTCTTCTCCCACTCTGTCTTTCCCAAGTGGCTTTTTTTCCAAGACGAAAATCCTGTCTTCACATCCTACTTTAATTAAGGCATAATCTACAATCTGGGCCCTGAAATGGGGAGAGAGACATTGACTTGGCATTGAAGGCAGACCTGAGATCCACACAAGACTAAAGGAGAGGGGTAATGAGTTAGGAAGACCCAGAGAGGAGATTTCACATGTGAGCCTGGAATGAACTGGACCAAGTTATGACAGAGTGAGACCTACAGGTTCTCCTAATACTGTCGTAAACTGAAGAATAACTCAAGAATTGCAAGCCATTCTGAGACGTATTTGCTATTACATCAAGGATTGGCCTGGGAAACATTAGATATAAGGAACACGGGGATATGGAAGACTAGAGCATTGTAAACGTGAAATGGAAGCTAATTTCAGTAATATGGGACATGGAGTTTTTCTTTAACAGATGGTAGAAAGCTTTTCAGAAATCAAGCATTGTCAGTAAAATCAAGAGCTTGCACCACTAAATCACACACCTGTGCAGAAGGCTGCGCTAATTTTCTCCAGCCACCTACCTTGAAGAGGACTGGATGCCTGATGTCTTCTGCCCAGGAGACGTAGAAGACGAAACAACAGTCCCTGTATCAACACCCACCACCTCCAAGCTAAGTTTTTTATGTCAGAATCCCACGGGGTCAATAATCACTAAAGTATGAGGTTAGTTCACCATTCTACCTCTAGAAACCATCTAAGAGAGGAGTGTGCCAGTTCCTGAATCACGAGGAGAGAGGCCAAGCAGAAGCTAATGAGAGTTCTTCGAGAATTCTGAGGCCAATGGCTGACCACAGCCAGCAGAGTCTGGACACCCTAAGCATCACTCATTAGAGCATCAGCTATGTACATGGACTCAGAATGATTGACACAAAGCTAAGCAGTCAGGGCGAATAGTGCCAACTGCTGGCCCAAGAATCAGCAGGAAAAGGGCAAAAGGCCAGGTAACATTGCACCCAGGTTATGATGGGCCGCTGGGACAGCCATCCAGGGGGAGCAGCCCAGGAGGAAACAGTAAAGAAAGGAGATCTGAAGGAAGAAGACTAAGGTGGAAAGAGCCTCTTTATTTCTTCTCCAAAAGCCACAAACCTGACAGGAGGTTTGTGATAACTCCTGAGGGCTCTTTCCAATGTTTGGTTCATAGGATCCTTCTTGGCTCTGGTCTGCACTAAAATGGCACCCCTGGGGGGCTGAAAGAAGGGGAGAGTGTAAGGGGGGGAACTCAGAGACATTCTAGTGGAACCAAGGAAAGGGTTGAATGGTTTCTAAGTGACCCAGGGGATGCTGGACTAATGACAAGACAATCGTTTCAAACGACCTCTCCGCCCTGCCAGCTTTGATTTGGTTTGGTTTTCTCAGCTGTGGGTGACAGTGTGTCTTTCACTTACTTAATCATAGTAAAAATTATTTGCGTTCTTTTAAAGGCCAAGGTCAGTCTGGAGGAGACAACTGCCTTCACGGCCTGACTAGTGGAAATTTTGCCCATACAAGGACAGAAGTCAGTTTATGCACATTCTCTTTAGAAACTACACTAGAACGTATCTTAACATCAGCATTTCCTTCCCAAGCCTGTGCTTCCCCAGCACTATCATATCTTCGGGAAGGCTCCTCCCTTCCTTCTCGCTCACACACCTTCATCAGCATGTGCACTTCTCCAATGCTATGGATACGGCTAATCCAGCATACTTTGTTAACCATAGATTTTCCAATATAGCTTCAAATGTTTGGTTCCCATAAATCATAATACCATACTAGAAATTCCATTACTTCCACATTTAAGTTATGCCCTCTTGTACCCAGAAGTAGCATTAAAATCCTCTTGCCATACTTCTCATCCCAATTTTTATCTAAAAATAGACTATTCATCCATCGCCAAAGTATCTAGGCCTTGCACAGCCAAAATCAGCCTGAATGCCACAATGTTCTCCCTCCAAACCCGTGATGGAAACTGTTAGTGGAACACAGGGCTTCTTCCCATTGAAGCCTCATTCTATCTCAGCATCCTCAAGGCACCAGAATCAAAGCTAAGAATAACTGTCAACAAGTATGCATTTGTTCTAACTTATTTATACTAAGATTTCACTGTCCAATAGGTTAATGTAGTGCTCTATACAGTTCTCTCCTTTCTAGGTACCTGTATCCCAAGATACAGATCTATATTCTTAATCTGAACAGTAACTCCATTTTAAAAGGAGGCACCTGTGTGGATAACCCCTTTATCCAATGACTGTGTCCCTAACTGTAGAATTTCAGGAGCTCAAGAAGATAGGTAAAACAGAGACCAGCGCCCTCCTGCAGCTTCAAATGGAACCACATGGCAGGCCCCAATTCCAGCTGTGCCCAAGACAAGCCCAGTGTGTAAGTCAAAACTTTTCTTCAGTTAGGACTTTGTACACCTTCCAAAAATAAAGTTACTAAGTCACAAATCCACCTCTTAATAAAATACTGAAGATACAGGCATTCTGTGTTCACCACAAACTTCCTGAGTTCTCTCTGGTGGCCAGGAAGGTTCAAGGAAGAGTGGAAATGATTGTTCTTACTCCCTACATCTTGCTACAGCATTGCAAATGTGTGCACCCATGAATCATGCCCATAAAAGGGTGATTTGCCGATGTGTTTATTATAACAGAGCTATTTCAGAAAATGTTTGGTGTCTGGGGGATTATTTTAAGGATGATAATTAGCATTCGCGTACCGCCTCCAGAAGTAGTTCTGTATTAGCAATGCTGCTTAATTTCTGGATTTATAATGTCACATTTTATGGGTTCGAATAAAGATGGAGATGAGACTCAATGTTGGCTGAATCTTCTGAGGACATTTTACAGGGATAATAATAGGAACCTAAAACTTTTGGAGCAATTTCTGTAATTTTCCATTCCAGCCCCAATTTTAAATATTGAATTGCAAGTTATAGAGGGTAGCCTGGTAAATTTATAGAGTGGATGATTTTGGGGATTTGAACAAAAAGGGTAGTGAACTATTTTCTTTTGAACATAGAAGAAAAGACAGGTTGGTTGCCAATCCTAGGTTGTGTTCAAGGACCGCAAATCCTCAGGACAATACATTCATAAGCTTTTTTCTTTTCAAGTTAAAACCATCATAATTAGATTACAAAAATGGAAAGCAAAGCCTTTTTTGTGTTTTGATTCTCAACTTGGAGGAAGCTGCAGAAATGGGATTTGCAAAGACCTTAGGATTTGGCCCTCATATGTATTTAAGGATACACTATGATAAACCTTAGAAACAACCTAAATGTGCACCAATCAGATACTAGTAGAAGAAAGTTGTCATTATCTGCACAAAGGAATAACATGAAATCATTAAAGTTGTCTTTGAAGAAATAATAATTAAATGGGAAAATATACAGAAGCATACACAAACATTTTGACAGAGGTTACCCCTGTGGAAAAAGTCTGAAAGTGTAGGGTGGAAAAGAACTTACTTCTCATTATTATACTATCTAAATTTTTTATTATAAGCATTTTCATTTTAAAAGTAACTATATGTGCAGTATAATTGCACAAGCAATGAACTTATCTCTATATTTTCTTCTCCATACTTTTCTGTATTTTCCCAATATTCTTGAAAAACATATGTATTACTTTTTTTAAAGGGAAAATATACATATTTTTAAATATTTCCCAATAATCCATAAAAACTCATTTTGATAAAGATTTAAAAAAAAAAACCACTGGGTACAGCCTGTGGGGTTCTCTTCACTGTAGAACAGAATCTGGCTCTCTAGATTCTGGGGGGACAGACTCCTCTGGGAAAACGTAAAAACCATCAACTTTAAATATCAGGAAGAGGTTTTAAAAACATTGTGACGCAAGTAACACATTGCACCAAGAATCTGTGGTATACTCAAACCCCTATTTACATGGCAGCTACGCCTTGTTATTGAATGTTCAGGAATTGTATAGCTGGGAAAAGTGGAAAATATCCCTTATGAAAAATTAGAAGATTTTTCTAAGCCTGAGACCGAGGTAGGTTTACTTTTATCCTTTAAAAAGATAAAGACAAATACCAAAATATCAACAATACAGGTTTTATATTACCGAAGTATCTATAAACTAATTTAAAAATTAGTTGATGACTTAATTACATTGAATTATCCATATCTTCCTTTCTAGAGACAACAAAAAGGTAACCCTCAAGTGACACAGAAAGACATTCAGGAACATTGTTAAGAAGAGAAAGCAAATCGTATGACCATATGCATAGTGTGATTCCATTGAACGTGTAAGTGAGTGTATGGGTGGATGAATGGATGGATGGTCAAACAGATAAAAAGGAAGGAAGGGAGATGGAAACAAAGGAAGGAGGAAGAGAGGGAAGAAAAGTTTTTCACCAACTTCTAAAGGTTTTTCTGAGTGATAAAATTATGATTACCTTCTTTTTGTTCCTCAACATTTCTGATTTTTGTAAAATAAACATGATGATTTTTTTTTTAAGTTTTTAAGTTAAATTGATGGCGATGAAGGAATTGGACCTCCAGAGAAATTCAATGATTTACTAAAGTCCATCCAACTTAGCTAGAGTAGAACTTGGATTTTAACCCAGGTTATGAATCTTAAGAGATTTTGTCTGCAGTCTTGGACAAGGATTTTCAAATGTTTCTATTCTAGCAAGACAAGAAGGCATCCTTCTCACGTCCTAAGGAATCTTCTTCATACATTAAGTCCCAGAACTAATGGCCTCCATAGTCAAGAATAAATTCAAAGGTACAAAGATCAATTTCTGCTCTCTTTAAAGAGAGAATGTTGGGTTTGTTTTTGGCTCACTACTTCTTTTTATACCTTATGAAGAACCAGATTGAAAAACTGCTCCCCAGGAACTAGGAGTTAGGAGGAGGGGACCCTTGTTTAAAATGCTGCTGTGAAATAAATGAAATTGGAATATTACTGACTGCTCTAAACTTACATTTTTCCAAAATAAATGTATGTTCTATTTCCACAGAGCCCAGCTCACTGGTTTGCAGAACAATCTGATACTTTCATCAGGAAGAGTGATCACTATGTTGGTAGCTGCTGGAAACAATATCTGTTGTCCTGATTATTCATTGTCAAGAATTCCTTGTAATCGGATCCATGAAAGTCTGTTATCCAAGAGCAGTCCCCACAGGGTCGCTCACACGGCTGTCTGTGCACTCATGCAGAGGAGAATTTAACCTCTACTGTTTGAACACAGTAAGGCAAGTTTTCCAAACTGCTTTCAGCTGTTCCTGCTGAGAATGCCATCCTCACCCCCATTTCTTCCTTCCATCGAAACCCAAGAATCCAACTGAACAATATTGAAGTGCGATGTCATAGGCCAACACAATCGGCTGATTATATATATACATATATGGCTAGATGAGTAAGCAATATGCCCAGGAAACATGTAAGTATCATTCATGCCAAAGGACAATGGTAACCAAGAGGATGGTTGGAGAAGGAAAAAAGTTATTAATTTATTAGAAGTTGTTCAGAAAGGCTCTGTTTCCTGAATAGCCAAAGATGCTCTGGGTAACCTCAGTTGAAACAAGAAGCATTTCAGAACTTGGAACTTGAGTGAAAATGCTTCCAAGACTTCCAAGGGGGGTAAATAAGGACAAAGGCCAAGGACAGACTAGGTCTAGCCTTCAGAATTAAGGTTCGTAATCTAAATTCTACACTTAGATTCTACATCCACTTGATGCATACTTGTCTCAGAGTACAGCTTGTCCTCTTACCACATCACTGTGGATGTCCACCTGTTCCATTCATTACATCTCATGGCCACAGTTTAGGAGGTTTCATTGTACTCTGGAAGCCTGACTTGAGACTATATTGTTGCTTTTGTTAAGATTTTCTTTTCGAGGGTGGACAAGTTAAAGGGAAGTGCATTTGGTGCCCAGACTGAGAAGAGCCTTTTAGAAGAGTCTCCCTGGTGAATTATCATGGCCTGAGGAAGCCGAGGCCAATGAACCAGCCATCTACTATAGGTAGGTGGTTATAGACAGTTCCACTCACCATGTCACTTATTTTCTCCAGATATTAATAATAAAATAAATTATTTGGTGGTTCTTTGTTGTTTAATAGTAGGACATTCCCTGATAAAAATAATATTGACTCATCTCGGTGGTCCCAACTCTGCCCTAGCACCAACTTTGCCCATCAGATATTTGTAGCAGGCTAACCACAGCTAGCTTAGATCTCCAGAAAATACCAATAATTTATTAATGATATTAATAATAATATCAATAATAATACTAATAACAATAGCAGCAGATATTTATTTGAATCTTACAAGGTGCCAGGCACTGTTCTAAGCATTTTCATATATTTCCCTCTCTGAGCCTGTTATGCCATAGGCAAAATGGGGCTGATAATAGCGCCTGCACCCTTGAGCTATTATAAAGATTAAATGAGTTATGAAATGTGCCCAATGTCACAAGGCCGATATACAGTGGGGAGCCAAGATTCATACTCAGGCAGTTTGATTCTGAAATTTGTGTTTTTAACCATATGTATTAACCATGTTTCTAGTTTCTGTAAACTTGATGCTTTAACGTCTGTCTTACGTGCATATGTTAGAAATGGCTTTTCTGGACAACACAATATGTTTGAGTCACTTTGCCTTGGCTTCCAGCCTCCCTTGTCAACAACACCCCCTTCCTCAGGAGCAGTCCTCCTTCCAGGAGCATGGTTTTCAAATACAAACCAACCAATCCACACCCCCAACCACCTCCTGTATCAGGCTCTAACACTCCGGCCACTATTCACCTACCCTAATTACCCCACAGCCATATACCAGACAACTAGGGGAGGAGCCTATGCCCCAGAGACACTAAAATTATTCAAATGAGGCAGTGCTAAGCCTCTCACCCTCCCTCACACATTCCTCCCGAGGAAAGCACAGTCAACACTCTTGCCCACAGTATCCCCCCTCTTCCTCTGCCTCCTGGCCAACCCTTGTGCGTCCCCTGTGTGTCCCCCAAGGTGTGAAATGACCATCCTCTTAGGAACTATGAGTATTAAACTCTTTTCAATGTCACCCATCTCTGGATCTGTGGCCTTACTATACCTTGTATGTTCTATTAATACACTTCTCCAAAAACACCACTATGCCATACCCAACCCACAAGTGTGAATCAGACTAGGACTGCCTGCCATGCACCCAGTTCAATTAACCTCTGAAGCCCTTCCTGCTTCCTACCATTACTGGGTAGGATTTCACAGAATTAATCAGTATACAAGGAGAGTCTTAGGACACTTTCCTAAATGGGGTTTCTGATTCCTGGCCCCATCTTATAATGTTTCCTTCTCAGAGGAGCAGGTGGGACCCCTGTCCTTATGCACAGCACTGCCAAGGTGGCTGTATATCTTCAAAATCAATAGAGATGTAAAATACCCAACAATATATATGATACATATATGCTCCAAGGAAAGAAAATATTAAAACCTGCAAAGTGGATGTATTTGGACTAGAAAATCTGATCACTTGCTATTTACTTGGTGGGTAGAAATATCTAAAAACAAATATGGAAAATGTACTCCTTGGTATCCTATATAAGGCAAAGGAAAGTCATGATTGGATATATGTCGGGCCTAAGGCAGGTAACAAACACAGTTAGAATGTTCTTCCACCTTTTGCTGGAATAGCCTTCCTACAGTCCCCACAAGGTTTTAGGTTGCCACAATGGGCTGCAGACAAAATCCCAGTGTAGACACCAATATATGAGTCAGCTCAAAACTTCAAAAGTACTTATATTATGTTGTGAGTTCAGAAGTAGTTGTATACGGCATTATCTGACAGAGTGCATAAAATATCCAAAGATAACATGATGTGTTATTTGATAGGAAACAAAAGGTGAATGAAACCCTTTGGCTACTCTCTAACTCTGGGTGTTCTAAAATATCATCTCTTCATAATCAGAAGAATTAGTACAGTCAAGCCCAAAGAAGGAAAGTCACCCTAGTGGTGACAGTCATTAAGATAGCCTACCTATTGAAGTTTGGTGCAGAATGAGACGCAAGCAAATTTTAAAATCACAGCATAACTTCAAGGCAATTTCCTAAAATGAAACATTGAGACCCCACCATATCGAATTTGCTTCCTCATTTAACTAAATTGTATTTGTGAGAAAATGCTTATTTGCATCCATGGCATATGCATCAGATGCCAGGTTTATCTCAATTCAGATATGCATTTTCAAGTTGTAAACATATGGGTTACAATTTCTATGGAGCTATTTAGAAAATTTTTATGGATCAAATCCTTAGTCCTGACATCCCGGCCAGGTTCAGAGATTTTTTAAAACTGCTGTAAAGCTCTTTACTCCTAAAGGCTCATTTATAACAGAAATTGGCTTTGGAAGTGTTTATATGCTCTTTGGTGTTGTCTATAATTACTTTCTCAGCTGAAGTCGGTGGGAAGGAGAGAGATGTAGACTGAGAAAGGAGATGAGAAAAGCCTGGATAAATAAATTAAAGTGTCTTATGGGGAATCTGTTTCATCTCTCTGGTCTTGTAATTTTATTTTTTCCCCCAACTATTGCTGAAAAAAAAAAAAAGCCCAAGTCCTACAGCGGATATTAAAAGAAACATCACTGGTTTTTTGTTATGTGGGTCGCATAGGCTTGAAGTTCAAATAGCCGCTGCACAAGAGGACAGTGTCCACTGAGGAGATCAGGAACCATGAAAACTGAGATTTGTCTCCATGGTTATTTAGACACACTTGAGAAAATCATTTTCACTTTGTCTGGGAGAATATGAAAAATAGCTTTTTCAGCCTTCCATTATGTGTATGAACAAGTCTAAGGTAGGGTACTTGCAAGTAAAATTGCTATTCTAAGGATACGGAGCTAATACACGAAACTTGTATTACATGACATGCTATGAGCTTCTTGATGGTGAAGAGTTGCACGTAATCCAGTGACTCTCTGGGCTGTGTGGTCTGGGCCTGGGAGAGACGTAAAGTGAGGATGGGGCAGAAAATCCACCAAACTTGATTTCAGTGAAGACTTGTGGGACAGTGGGCTCCCTTCGTTCTCATTTGTCATTTCTCTGATGGTTGCACTCTGCTGAAAAGAACATATCTCACTTCTCTCACTTCATTTGCCTACCTACTGGACTGTGTCTACTTACAATGAGCAGAAACAGTGAGGACCCCAGGAGAGCAAGTGAGCAGGCAGGGATCACCTGACAGAAATCTCTAGCAAGACACTGCATCAAAATGTGGCCACCACTTACAATAACAATGATACAGCACTTTTTCATCCATTCAACTATGATGCTTATAAAGGCATGATTAGTATTTTTAAATGAGGCAGATATATACACAGAGAGATAAGATAAATCGATTGGTCAATCAATAGAGAACATTTTTAGATGTGTTTTTAAATAACAAAAACAGGATTCTAAACAGTGAGCACAATACTTTTTTTAAGGCAAGAGGTCACTTATACACATATGCTTCTTTTTGTATAGACTATCTCTGGAAGTGTAGAGATAAATGATAACGTGGTCGACTCAGGGAGAGAGAACTGGGCAACTCGTGGTCAGAGATGGGAGGGAGATTTACTTTTATTTTGTTCTACAGAAATATTTGCCATGTATACATAAACTAATTAATTAGAAATTAATAAAACATAAAGAGAAATAAAACAATAGTTCACATGATCTAGTTCTCAAGACAGTATCAGCTCCAAAGAAACAGTTTATAGACAAAAAAATATTTCAGAAAAATTCAAGTTTCTTTGCATTTCTTGAATCCCATGAAGGAGGCTCTCTCTCTGTTCTACTGCCCTTAACACCCCAGTTGTCCCAGAATTTTCTCCCCTTTTCTCTCCAAACTCCTTATAAAATGCCATCCCCCCCCCCCCAGGGCCTTGACTTCTACAGATCTTATCCTATCCTTTTCTCTTTCTCCATATTTTGCATAATAAAGCCCCAAAGAGCTTGACTTTGAATGCAGGACGCCACGCACTGGGCAGGGAGGGGAACAAACTGACTGAACCAACCCAGAAAACTCTTCAGTCGGCAAGGAGAGAAACAGCTGAGTTGTTAATCTTTAATCAGCTTCATAATATTTATTGACCTGTCAGGTGAATTTGAGGACTGAAGCACTGGAAACCTGAGGTCAAAACACGAGGGCACAACCTGCTTTGTCTTCCCATGAGGACTGGCCTGACTGGTAGTCAGCAAGTCTCTAGGTAAGCGATTAAGAGAGCTTTGTGTTTGTAAACCAACCCGTAGAGGGCCTTGTGTTCATAAACCAGCCCTTAAATGCTATATTTCAAAAATGCTAAGATATAAACATATATAACCATGTAAAAATTAATATGAATATATACATACATATGTAAAGATTGGTGATATATAATCCTCAAGTATAAAGGGGAAAGTCTGGCAACTCAAAACTAAGCATGTGAGATTTAGCAGGACCTGCTCTATGTGGGCCATGTCACTGTGGCCACGCACAGTCCCACTGGGGTCTCTAAGGTCTTGGGAAGTTGGGTTGAGACAGAGTGTATGCTCTGGTTCTGTGTGGCTCCTCCCTTCAGCTCAGTTCTGTATCCTTTATTAACTAAGTTAAAAATCCGAATCTTACTTTAGAATGTGTGCAGAATGTGTCTGTATGCCAATGGAAGCCCACTTGAAACACTGCTCATAATTAAAGAAAGTGACCATGATTTTAAAAAGGTCAAGGCAAAGTTTAGGAATACCCATTCAGTCTCAGTCCACATAGGAAGACGGCTTATCTGCAGCTGGTGGCATGGCTATGGACCATTCCATGGACTTGCTGTGGACCAGGTTGCCTCATGCAATTAAACCTTGATGCAGTGAAACATTAAGATCGTATAATTCACACTCCTAGTTCTCATCCCATACTCACAAGACAATATTATGTTTCTAACCTGGTTTCCTATACAATGAGATGCAGAGATGAAATAAGTCAGAGGACATAGTCTCTGGTGTTCTCTACAGTTCTATTTCTTACTGCAATTTAATTCATTAGCATTCTGGTTTTAGATATCAGTCTCTGTAAGTTTAGTTAATGTGAATATGCCTGTGAGAAAATTTTCTACATTTAGTGAACTGAAAAAAATGGATTTCTCAATCTGAAAGATTGGACCCTACCTACATGGTAGTGAATTCTCACTTTGGGAGGCCTCTTAGAGCATTGCCTATAAGCCATCTTAAAACTTACCATTTGCAAGCAATGCATTTTTTAACCATCATATTTTTTTACTATATGAGTAATGGACTCATTTTAGAAAGTTTAGAAGATATAGAAAAGTTAAAAGAAGAAAAAAAATCACTCATTCTACCAACTATATACAACTATTAAATACTTGAATTATTTCCTCCTAGCTTTAACTCTGTGTATGTATTGATAAATACATGCAAAACCTGAATGATACTTGAAATAGCTTTGTAACCCATTAATTTCACTAAATATAATATTCTGGACACTTCTCATATCATTAAATATGTTTTCTAAGTGCCTTATCAATCCCCTTTCGATATTTAAGTTAATTTCAATATTTTGTTAAAATAAAATCTGCTTTGATGAACATTTCATCTTCATATATAAATCTTTAGTCATTTCTCTGAATATTTACTGATGATAAATTCCTAAAAGGAAAATACTGACTCAAAAGGTATGAACATTTTTGGTGCTTTGATCTGTATTGCCAGTTTAAACCCCAAAACTTGCTGAACTAATTTTCACTTTTGGTGCCAGAATGATAATTTTGCTAATCTTTCACCAACATTGGATGTCAATTTATCACTTTTAATTTTTGACTAATTTAAAAGGTTAAACTTTATATTTACTTTGTAATAACTTGCATTTCTTGTACACTGTGTGTGAATATTTTTTTCAAATATTTGTGGCCACAGTTCTTGTTTTGTGACTTTGCTTGTTCCTGCCCTTTGCACGATGTCTTCTTTATACACTGATTTGTAGAGTAATCCTATGTTTCATATTAAATTTTCTATCCAGCTTATCTTCTGCAGATTAGTTATGCTTATGGGACTCTTTTTTGATGGACAGAATTTTTTAAATTTCTCTTTATTTTAGAAATCTAAAGTGAGTCAGCTGTCCATGGCTTCTGCTCCCCAGCACCCATGCTTTATGCTAAGTGACCCCTTCCTGGTCACAACTGGTAGATGAAGAGTATGCATCCAACCCAAGAAAAGCTTCTCTATAAGGTGACCTGCAGCCTATGCCTATAACGAAGCCTGACATACAGCAGAGATGTGGTTATTAGGGAAGCTAAATCTCTCTCTCTCACAGATAGCAGCAGGGCAAGATCTGATTCTATAGGAACAGATTCAATAGAAAGAGTTGGCAAACTAAAGGAATATGTGAGCAGAAATGAGACAGGATCAGAAATGAAATAAACAGGAAGCCAGTGAGTAGGGAGAGGACAAAGGGCAAGTGGGTATAAATACAGGGGCAGTGCTGCCCTAAAATAAAAACCAAAAAAAAACCCACCAGCCCTACAGAGAGATAGAGAGCCCAGAGCCAATTCCTTTATCTGCTTTGATTCCTTGGAATTTCAGATTTCCAAGATGAGGCCTCATGGAGGCATATAATAAGCCCCTATGATTTGACTTTAAGAGCAGCAGTTCTCAACTTTCCTAATGCCGTGACCCCCTAATACAGTTCCTCATATTGTGGTGACCCCCAACCATAAAATTATTTTCATTACTACTCTATAACTGTAATTTTGCTACTGTTATGAATCATACTGTAAATATCTTTTTGTTTTCCAATAGTCTTAGGCGACCCCTGTGAAAGGGTCATTCGACCCCCAAAGGGGTCGCAACCCACAGGTTGAGAGCCGCTGCTTTAAGAGGGTTTTTTCCCCCTTACATCCAAAACAATCATTCTAGAACAGCAGTTCCCAACCAGTGGTGATTTATCCCCCTAGGGAACAATTGGCAATATCTAGAGATATTTGTTCCATTTGGTTATCAAGACTGAAGGGGTACTACTAGCATCTAATGAGTAAAGACCAGGGATGTTGCTAAACATCCTACAATGGTCAGCCTCCCACAACAAAAAATTATCTATCCCCCCCAACCCCCTGTCAATAGTGCTGAAGTTGAGAATCCCTGTTCTAGAACAAGTTAGATTTCTTTTTATGGTTTCCCCCTTTACATTTGTGCTTAGAAAGTCCTTTTCTATCCTGTGATAAAACAAATATTGTCCTATAGTTTATTCTATTCTATGATTTAATTTTCATTGTTTTGTGTCCTTAGAAATTTCTAGTAACAAGAAAGCCATGTTAATGATGAGATCAGGAAACTGACTAAACATATACAACAGGTCACAGTACCTTCATGCCTGCAATTAACATATATCACTAGAAGCAAATGTGGCAAAGGTTCTCACAACTTTCCTGATTTAAGTCCACTCTTCTATGAAGGTGACCTGGATAGTGTGAAAACCTGTATCCCCTCTCAGTGGAAAGGCAAATGATAATAAATTCCCTCAGCAACTGTACTGAAACTATGGCATCCACTTAATACAAAGTTGATGACATATAGGATACTGTATTCACTTGGTCAACCAGATGTTCAAAATTGCCACATTGGGGAAGACTTAACAGGGTGGTTGGTACTCATGGAACTGGTGTCAGTGTCCTGGTCATCAGGCTTGCAGAACAGAGAAGTCACTTACAGTCTTTAGAGGTTTTTAGAGGTGACATGAGATGGTGGAACTGGGTGAATACTGTGAAAAATCATGCCATGAAGAGTAGTATGTAACTTATACAAAAATTTCGTTGCAAGCTTACACTTTTGAGCTGGTCTTCAGATGTCACACATCTCCTCTCCTTTTTGCCAACATTATGGGGTCCATAAATTTTCCTATGGGAGGCAGATGGTTTCTGTCCTCATATCACCATAACAACTCATGTTCCACAGTAAGTAATAAGCATGATCAGGAAAGACAGATGGAATGAGCCTGCAAATGCAAAATATGCCCCTCAATTTAGAATTCTTTGTCTCTCGGGAGGGGTTCTCATCTGAAAACTTAGTTATCTTCTTGTGAACTCATAATAGCTCATAACAGATAGCTCTCTCACATTAGCCTTGCTTCTTGAGAGCTTAGATTCTCATCTCTACATCTACCCTGAACCAAAGATTAATTCATTCCATCCTTCAGTGACCTGGGAAGTAGAAAGAAATAGGCATTTTATGCCCAGTTACTCCAGATTCTATCCCTACTACAATATAACCTGCAACTCCAACAGTTCCCTGAAATTTCAAATAGAAGCATTTTGTGAGTCTGCACTTCACTTCCCCAGTACCTATGAGCTAAATTAACATACATAAACCTGGTTATATGCAAAACATCAACAAGCAGAAACAGAGAAAAATCAACAACTAATATACAGAACATGATTTTTTCCCCCATAAAAACAGTAAAGATCAATGCAATAATTTTAAAATGTGCCTCTAAACAAAAACAAAGTGAAGAGGAAGAAGTTTAAATCCCTCTCTGGCCCTATCTATACGACAAAGTATGCTGATTCCAAAAAATAACCACCCCAAAAAAATATTATGATAGTGTTCATGAGCAAGCAGTCACAATTGAATGGGATTATTTATTAAAAGCAATTCTTAAACTTTTTCTTGTGTAACACTATCATATAGACCAAGGGTGGGTAAACCTTTTCTGTAAAGGGCCAGATAGTAAATATTTTAGCTTTTGCAGGTGATAAGGTTTATTTTCCAGATACCTGGCTCTGTCACTGAGGCACCAAACAGCCATAGACAATACAGAAATGAATGAGTATGACTGTGTTCTAATAAAACTTTATAGTCATTGGAATTTGAATTTTATATAATCCTAACATCTCACAAAAATATTATTCTTCTTTTGATTTTTTTTTAATGATTTAAAAATCTAAATACTATTCTTAGCTCAGGGAACATACAAAATAGGCAGCAGGTTGGATTTGGTCAATGTACCATAGTTTGCCAACCCCTGAAGTAGACTATCATCTTTTGTTCACAAAGTGATTCTCAAAATGCCTCAGGAGAAACACAGCTGAATCTCGTCCAACTCTCCTTGCTCTATTTACCAAGCAACCTTCTCCTGATCTGTAATCTAATCAGTTTGTGTGTGGTACTCCCTTGTGGTGAATTGGTTCAATCAGGAAAAAAAAGAATGGATTCTATGAGCAGAGTTCTCTCTCATGGTACATTAATAAGTTGGTTTGAAAAATTCAAGTTAGTCTTACAAGTTTGTCACTTGCTCCCCCAAGTTTATATAATGATTTAAAATTCCAGATCTCATATCAGAGAAAGCAGAGTATATATAACAAGGAGGTAAATATATATATATATATACACATTTTTTTAAACAAAATTTAAAAAATAATATGGAGGTAACAGCAACTATTAAACCCCCAAAGCAGAATGACTTAACATCAATCTATAAATTCTAGTACATCATTGTCAATTCAAAATAAGTCCAATTTAGGACAAGTTATGAGTTAAATCAATTGCTAGTCTGAACAGTGTGGTTATAATGACATAAATTATAACCATAAAACTTTAGAATCTCAAACATCTAATGTGCATACAGAATCAAAATGTGTGAAGACAGTACCTATAGGATAAAGGGAAAATTCCAGCAGCCACATTGCCACGGTAGAGATAAAGTGGAAAATAAGCACCTAATAAACAAGTAGTTACTAATATAAATATACAAGGTTGAGTCTCATAAAATTAATGGAAGCATAGTTATCCCCAAAAGAATTGTATAATAAATAAGAATCTAGCTTATTCTGTGCCAAATCTGCCCTATTACACAGTTGATCAATCATGGAATAATATGAAGCCCATGGTGCCTCAGACCTCACCTACTGGATGGTAAAAATGGGTTCTGTTACTAATTTTCTCTCATTCTTTAACCCCCACACTGTTGAGTCAAACTTATATGAGCCTCATTTTTTTTTTAATGGAATCTTTTTCATGAGGCTTCTGAGATTCTCATTCAAGTAAATTCCAGTATGTCTACCCCACCAGCTCTTCTGACATACCACGCTGGAACACTGACACTGTGAGGGGGAAATAAATTTAAAAAGCAAACTTCTGAAATTGGTGGCAGAGTTGAGGTTCAAAGTGAGGCTTCTGAATCCAAGTAGTTCTGAATTTGGGACAAATTGTTTTATTTCTCTGTGCCAGGAAGCAATAGAGAGACCTTAGAGCTTATCCAGTCCAAAAGTTTTCAAGCTCTTCTTTAGCAAAGGAATCTTTATTTACAACATGGTTTAACACGTAACCTCAAAATGTAAAACTGGATAGCTGCTCTGTTAAAGAGGGGTCAGAGGACCAGAGGCCCTGCCTACTCTGCCTCTCCAAGGCACTTATGGTGGCCCCCAAGTCTCCTCCACAGAACCCCACACCTTTGGGGAGTGCAGCCTGAAAAACTCTGATCTCATGCAGTCTTCTCATTTTACAAATGAGGAAGCTACTGAAAAAAATGAAAAATGGCCCTGCCAGCAGTCAGACAGTGCTATTCCCAACTGACCATAAACAATGGATATAAACAGTGCTCACCCAAGGCCACACAGCTGCTGTGTTTGGAACCAGACAGAGACAAGGTCACTCTGCAACCTCAACAATGATGAAACATCCCCTCTTCTAGCATGAGACTACTGCTTATCTTCCAATAACAACTCCTAGGCCAGCTTGAATCCACCAGCCTCTTTGATAAATTACGATCCACAGTCACAAAATTGCCCCTGCCTCTTGACATCATCCAATCCAGAGCTGGTGCTCTCTGCCAATCCCTGCTTGGAATTATCCAACATAAACCTGAACCCAGAGATGGCCCCCCACAGGTCCACTCCAGAGCATTCTCCTTGCTGCAGCAAGCTCAAGAAACCTAACTTTTTGTTTTCATTCCAGGTTTGTCCCTGGTGATCTTTGGCCTCAACACTACATTATTAGCATTCTAAGCAGCCTCCTCAAGAAAAACAGAGCAACACCAAGGATCAGTTGAGAGAACAGGTAGCTGAGTTCCTGCAGTGCTAAACAAACATGTTTGAAACAAAAGAAAATAATTCAGACCTTTAACGAACCAAATGCTACTAATTCCTGCATGTTCAGCAATGGTGGCATGGGCAACATGGGCTACCCTTGATGAAATTTCAGGGACCACTACTTGACAGTGAACCTGAGGTGGAAAAAAGACACTACCAGCTCTGTCTGAAATGCTCTGTCAACTCACAACATCTGGCACAGCACCCAGTGTGGATGGAACCCCCTCAGAGATCAGCCAGATACCCAGAAAAGTCTGTCATTGTTTAACCCAGCGTCACTTCACAAGAATGCAAAGATGTTTAGATGATATGTTTCTACAAACAAAGCATAGTGTGATAAGCATCATTCCAGGCAGGACAGTAGTCTAGAGCCCACTCAGAATGGTCAAGGCTCCAACGCCACAAGCTCTGGGGTACTGCACTGTCCTTGGTGGTTCTTCTCACCCACACTTTTATAAAGAATCTCTTTATAAATGAGTCTCATCAAACTATATTATTTTGAAAGGACCGCCCATCTCCTGTGGGAACCCTGACTGATACATGAGACGTCTGGTTGGTTCCATGTTGGAGGTGAAATGAGCATCCACAGACACGCATGTGACAGAACGTGCTCGGTAGGGCATCTTTGTACACCTAGGAAGAAGAGTGTTTGTCTGGTGGCCAGAGATGAGATGGACTGGAGAGAGCAATACAAATGCCTACTGTGCCCACTTGCCCATCTACCTTAAACTGCCTGCTACGATCTGGACTTTTCTCTCACAGAAGGGTTGACCGATTGAGCAAAGATAGGCCCAAACATTAACAATCTCTTTTAACTGGATGAGAAGAAATGTCCTGGACTATTATGTTTCCCTTGTTGGCAAATTAAACCTCAAAAATTTGTCATTGGGACAATGATGAAACTGAGAGGCGCAGACATGCAGCGGGTGGCTGAGTCAGGTTTTCAGCAGAGAACAATGTGGTCCTGCCCTTCCAGTCACCTACCTTTCCCACCAGGCCTGCCCTTCCTGCAGCTAAGTTCTACAGTTCTTCCTAGGTCTCTACATTTGGGAAAATAAAAGCATGCTGGGTCTTTATTCACTAGGGGAGGGAGAGAGGGAGAGAGAGAGAGAGGGGAGGGGGGAAGGAGGGAGAGAGGGAGGGGGTAGGGGAGGAGAGGGGAGGGGAAGGGAAGAAAAGATGAACAAAACCCTGTTCACCACCCCTTCAGTGATATAAGAACCCACATTTCATGATTAGCAGTGCAGCTAAAATTAGGGGAGAAGTTAGCCTATACATGAGACCTCTCCACCCTCAAGGTAACAGAGCTTGTCCTTGAGTGTCTCATCCAATGATCTTGTGAATCATGCACTAGGCAATTACACCTGAAAACCCCCGTCTAGACTAAGATGATCCCACTCCTTGTTAGAAGGGAGACCCCTCAGAACTACTAGGCCTCCTCTCAGTGTCCAGAACCCAGAGACAAGACTTCCATGGCAAACAAAGGCCAGGAAACAAAAATTATAACTCTGACTCTCTCCTATAGAAGATGATAAAGTATCTGAAAAGGTAAAGCAGGATAACTGTGAGAAGGCAGGTTGTGAGCAAGCAATCAAAACGCTATTTAAAGGAACTAAAGGGAGAAGAATTAGGGCCAAGAAGGGCTGCAGGCCTCTGCTCCTTGAGCTGGGAGGACAGTAAAGCACACCCAGTTCCATTTCAGTACAATTCTTTTTAAGCTCTTCAACACTTCACTTCACTATCTTCAATAGCCTTTTCATCTCCCAAGGTCCAGGTCTAATAGTTTCTTCTGTGGAGGCTTCCTTGACCCCAACACTTCCCGCTCCTAGTCAAAATGAACTGTTCCTTTCTCTACTCTGAATGCATTCTAACCCTCTCTTTACCACGTTTTATTTGTAAGATATGAACATGTTTGCCTCCCTCAAGTGGTCTGTGAGCTTTCAAATGGCAGGGATCTGTCTTCATGATTTCTGAATTAAAACAGTCCTTGGGTCATAGTAGAAGAATGTCAAGTGTTCACTGGAGTTTGACAATGACAGACTCTTGCTATCAGTTGGAAATTGGACAGCCCCACTTCCCTACCCCACACTCCACTTTTTCCAGTTATGTCATTTGTAGGAAAATAAAGGAAACTTCAATGCATGTAGAGCTTACTTTTACCCTGTCTCAGCCCAAAAAGTGGAGCCTGAGTGAAGGGTTTCTGGGAACAGAAGTGGGGGTGGAGGGGCTGGAAAAAAGTGAACCAGAGAAGGAGAAAAAGCCACAAATAAGGTATGTTATCAAGCTGGTCTCCTCTTGAGCAACTGGGGTTCTCTCCCACTAGGGATACCCTGAAGACCCATGTAGAAAGTACTTCAGAATTGTCCCCCCAAGGGAAAGAAAATGGGAGGATTTATTCATCGTTAGGCAAAATGGTTTCTGGTGCGGGACATGACTGATGCCATCTTAAAAAGCAAGTTGCTCTCATGACCACCAATTCACCCTAGGAGGGGTGAGCCTATATCACCTGAAGGAATGTTCTTACATAAATAAGTAGGCCCATTAAGTTGTTTACTGCTTTGGAACATACTACTCTTAACAAGCACGTGCCACTTGGCTAAAGCCACCTGTGTTCCTGGAGGCATTATCTATCTATCTGTCTATGTATCTATCTATATATCTATTTATATATCTATTTATCTATCTATCTATCTCAAGCCCCCATCCTCTTTTGAGTGTGGAGACCCACCATCTTACTGTCACCATGGATTCTGCTTCTGTCTGTAAATTCCCTTAATAAACTTTAATTCTGGAGTGTCAGCCTCTTTCTTCCATTGCTCAGCCCAGTCTGGTTTGGAGGTCACTTCCAGTGCACCTCGGGAAATTTGTACAACGTCTATATGCTCCCACTACCCACTGGCCAAGGGCTGCCTATAGGATATTACCTTCCTCAGACCTTTAGGCGTGTGGCTATGTCAGAAGGAGCAAATTCTGCAGGTGTCCAGGTGATAGGAGCAGAGATGCCCCAGGACAGAAAGCAAATGATAAACAGTGAAGTTGAGCTGGGGTCAAGCTACACCTGAGCCTAGCTGGTTGCCACAGCAACAACTAGAGTAGAAAGGTGAGCCAAGAGGATGTGAGGCAGGCACAAGAAGTATCAGATACACACAACTTATGATAATTTTTTTGGCCCTTTGTAATTTTTATGCACCTTAGAGAATAAATCTCATTAATCCTAGCATTAATCATCATTAAATTGTTAGCATAAAGTGTTGGGGATATAACTAGAGTTTTCTCAAGCTTCCCCAGGCTGTGGGTACAGGGTCATAATAAATACCCAAATTTCAATGGCTCTAACCCTCTAGCTTCCAACTCTAGTCCTCAAGTTTCCTGCAAGCATCTCCCAGCTATATCTCCAAGCTTCCTCATGGCGCCTCACATATACTTAGAAATCAATCTGTCAGCTGTGGTCACCATGTGGCATCTGCCATGCACTTCCTCTTCTGCTCCAGACCCCCTTCTGTATGTCCTTCTGTAAGCAGCTTCTCCCTGCACCTCTGCTGCCCATGTCCAACAGGAGACCACACTGAGAGTGTTACCTCCTTGTTCCCAAAGACGCCAAAGCCTCCAGATGCCAAGATGACAATTTCTTTTCATGCTCCTTGTGCCACAGCCATGCTGTGACTCACAGAGAAATTGGGAAGATGCTTCTTTCCTCCCAGGTCACACTTTGAACCAGGAGAGCATTGTGCTGCTTCAGACACAGCAACTGAATCCCTAAAGACAGTTTCCTTGGCTTTAGCTCAAGTTCAAGGAATGATCCTCCTGTCTTCCTTGTCCTCTCTCTCCCCACCCTCCACTACCACCACCAACACACCTCACACGAAATGGCCTCCTTCAGCCTTTTATCAAAAATATATGCCTTCGTGCAAATAAACTCAAAAAAAAAAAAACTCAGTTGGTTAGAGCGTGTGCTCTGAGCAGCAGGGTTGCCAGTTCATTTCCCACATAAGCCAGTGAGCTGCGCCCTCCACAACTAGATTGAAGACACGTGCTCTTAACAACAAGGTTGTTCATTTGACTCCCGCATGAGATGGTGGGCTGTGCCCCCTGCAACTAGGTTGAAAACAGTGACTAGACTTGGAGCTGAGCTGCGCCCTCCACAACAAAGATTGAAGGACAACAACTTAACTTGGAGCTGATGTGCCCTGGAAAAAACACATTGTTCCCCAATAAAAAGTTTTTTTAAATTTCAGGCTTCTTAAAAAAAAAAAAAAAGCCAGCAACTTACAGTCCATCCTGGCAGTACACTGTATATGCCCAGGCAGGCCTGAACTGCAGCAGTGCCCACAGCCTTGGCACAGGCCTTATTCTCACTATTATAGCAACTCTTTGAGACCTTCTATATACAGCTGATGATGTGCATTGGGGCTTACAATCGCAGGGATGCAGTTTGTGGGGTTGTGTTTCCTACTGCCACAAAATGAAATCTCACCAGATGTCTTAAATAGCTTTTTATCCTGGCATTCTCTCACATCACTTCACTTTAAAGAGATATGGTTTTTTGGTTGACAGAGGTACCTAATCTCCAAGTGACCTACCCGTCAAGATTCATGTGGTATGAGTAACCCTAGTACACAAAAGTTTCACTGGCTATATTTTTAAATGACAGAGTTTCCTAAAAGTGAACATAATGGACATGCAACATCAGTCCCTAATTGTACCTACAGGAAAAAAATGTGTTCACAATGTGCCACAGCTGGGTCCAGCTATTTGAAGAACAATGGCTAATGAAAGCCAAGCGCAAAGGAGAATAGCAATAGAATAAGGTGGCATATTGACAGCTGAGCTCTAGTGTGACATCTGTAGGTGGTTCTGTAGCTCCACAATTAGATTGTTCTCACTTCAAAAGAGCCATCCGTGAACTCTGTCAATCAGCAACTCAGTCATACAGACATAAAACTCTCTCCCCCATGCGCTCCTCAATAAAAAACCGCTTAAACATGACACTAAGAAAACAATGTATAGATCACACACGTTTTAGCAAAAGGCAGCATTTTTTTCCTTGACTAACTTACAAACTGAGCTTGAATTTTTATCCAATCTTCACAATGCCTTACTTTTAAAAAAGGAATCCCATTTATTGTTCTCCTTGGACTTCAAATACGAAAGTAATATCAAAGTCTAACAGAAAATGAAAGCTCTGATTGGACATGTTGTTTTCCTCTCCCAAGTAAATATTGCACTTGCTGGAGGAGCTTATGCTGATGTGTCTGTAAATTGAATATATATTTTTATGAGAAGGTAAGCAGCCAGAAACAAAAAGACACAAACCAAAGTTCTCCTGTGCTGTCTTCCAAGTGACTTCTAGCCCACTGTGCAGATGACATGTTTAGACGGTAGATGATTTCGTCTCCACGGAAGCTCAGTTTGTGGGCTCTGCTTTGGCAGACTGATAGCTGTGCTAAATAACGTTGAAATTACATGTAATAGATTTTTAGATTATGATTATTGTCCAGTAAGGACTGAAGAGCCCCGTGCAGTGAGAAAAGACTCAGTTTGGTTATATTCTTAAGCTTCATTCCGGAGTAAAAAGGCACAGGTTCTTTTTATTATAAATTGACCTTTTTGGATGCTGGAGGAGGTGGTAAGTATCAAAGTCATTTCAATAATTAGAAGCCCTAAGCCCAGAGTAACCACTGCCACTCTTTTCTGGAATGCAACAACCATGCTCAATAATTTCCGGATACAACTCTATCCCAATTTAAATCTAAGAGTAAATAAAATGCTCAATTTTTCAATGTCATAATAGCAAATTAGAGTACCATTAAGCCGAATTGGCATTGGGAGTTTGACTCTCTCTAGGACTAGTGGGCTTGCTGACCTCTTCCAGAGATATTCATTTGTTGATACATTTGATTTTCTGTTTTGTTTGTGTAAAGGAGGAGAATGAGGTTAGTATGAGGATGTCCAGGAGAGAGGAAAGCAATGGAAAGAATGCAGGAGCCAACCCACAAAGAAATGAAGATGAACAAAAACAAACTTGAACCTGAGCACAATTGAAATGTATCCCAAAGACTCCCAGAAATGACCGGGGAGGCTCTGAGGAGGAACTGAGTGCCTGTGTTGAGAAGACAGAAGTGTAATATCTGGGAAATGTGCCTTTTTAAAACGTTATCATTTTTGTTCTCAAAGACTAGAGCTGGAGAACACAGATTACCCTAAATTCCTGGATTTAAAAGGCATTCCCTTTGTCACAATACACCATGACAAAGGTAACAGCTTTCCTTTTTCCTTTTAGAGCAAAGTTGATGTGTTGCTCAATAATTAACATCCCTGGTCAAATGACTTGAATCCTTGCAGAAAACCAGCAGTTTATGAGACTATTGGGTAGAGAAGTAGGAAAGGAACAGAAAAAGAAAATAAATGAGAAAGACATTTTACACGTCATGAAAATATAAAATAGCATTTCATGTTTATCTCCTCCAGCATGCATGATATCACCACCATGTCCAAAAGGCAGCATCAGTCATAGGGAAGACAAGCTCCTTTTCTGAACTGAAGAGACCAATTTAGACAAGTGTGTGTATCGGTTCCAAAAAGACATTTCAGGAAACGTGGTCTGACGTTCATTCAGAGCCAAGGGAGACTGCAGTCTTGTCACATCCACGAGTTTGTCTGGGGTCCAGACCAGCAGCCTCAGCATCAGCTGGGAATTTATTAGAAATGCAGAGTCATAGCTGCACCCAAGACCTACAATATCGACAATTTACAAGGGCCCAGGTGATTCACAACCACATTAAAATCCACACCCAGCTCAGATGACCAGTCTTCCCTATCAAGTTATTGGGAGAGGAAAAAAAGGAAGAACTGAAAAGAAAAAAGAATTCTGAAAATAGTAAAAGTGGTATCTCACCCATTCTTTCTTGCCACTCCCATTAAGAAAGAAGATTCCCAAAGGGCAAAAGAGCATATTTTGTGTAAGAAAGAAAGGAAAAGAAGAAAGCATACATATATCTGTTTATGTTTACAAGAAGAAACACAAGACAGATAAAACAGAAAAAAACAAATCTTGTTATTTATAAGGTGTGAAGGAAGAGAATGGGGTAAAAGGGATACAAGAGGGAGTGACGCCTCTCTAAGTAGACCTTTCGGTACAGTTTTGACCTATGGAAGCATGTTAATATTCTGCATATTCAAAATATAAAATGAAATCAACAATGATGGGAAAAGGAAGGAAAAGCCCTAAAACCTAAAAGCAAACTAAACCAAATAAACCAATTACAGTTAAAGTGAATTCTATAACCACAGTGAAAAAGAAAAAAAAAAACTCACCCAAGTCACTTATGAGCATAGTAGTTGTTGACTGTATACCCCTAGTCTTAGGTAAAATTGAAGGATGACAAGAGCTGCAAATGAATGCTGAACTCTTAATACATTTGTTTCTTGTACAGATATTGGCAAAGCAATTCTGAAGCTATTTTAAATGTACTACATAGGATTGCAAAAATGAGTAAGTGTATTGATGTTGTTGGGAGCCAAGGACCAGTGCTTCCTTGAGACACACAGCTCTTAGCCTCAGGGTAAGGGCTGTTCCCCTGAGCAGTAGTCATGATTTACATGGCAATCAAGATACACATGACACATGCAGAGGGAGTTCCAGATAGATACACAAAGGAGCAGGCAATATGATTGGAGTAACACAGCCACAGCCAAACAATGCCTGCCATCGCCACAAGCTGGGAGAGACCAAGATTCTCCCCTAGTGCCTCTGGGGGGAGTGTGGTCCTGCCCACCCTTGATTTCAGACATCCAGCCTCCAGAGAGAGCACGTTTCTATTGTTTCAGGCCACCCAATTGGCGGTGATTTGTAAGAGCAAACCTAGGAAAGCTGCAAAGTAGATGTGTTATTATCTTCACTTTCCAAATAAGGAGAGACACAAATAACTTGCTCAAGGTCCAGGACTAGTAAATAGTGGAGACAGTATGTTAACCCAAAAATGTGATTTTAAAGACAGCCCTTACAACCTTTATTTCAGACTCTTTCTACTGTGCAGTCATGAAAGAAGATAACTATATAGAGTGGATATCTTTCCATATCAATACACGAATATATAGAAAAGCAAGTTACAGAACTACATGTAGGGATAGTTTGGTAAGTGAACATGGGATGTCACCTCAGTAAAAGTTCATAGAAATGCCAGGTAGAGAACTAAAAGAAATGAATCCTGGCTGAGCCTAAAAGAAAGGAAAATCCCCAACGGTCAGGAATGAAGAAAGAACTAAAGTGATAAGCTTGTGAGCAAGGGCTCGGGTTTACCAAAGGAGCGAGAAGCTTTACCTCAGAATGTACAAGGGAAGGAGTTGGAAATGAACCCCCACCCATACAGCCAGGACTCTTGAAGGGCTAGCCCTCAGTAAAGCGGGACTAGATATAATCTCCACTCATCTGCTCAGAGAAGGTATAAGAATGCTTACCTGTGCCCTGCAATATGGGGAAAGGTCTCCCATTAGAAATATCAAGCCCAGGCCTGTTCCATACATGTATGTGGGGTCTGAATTTCTACAACCCACGTGGCGTGGGAATCTCTAGCCAAGAAATTAATGTAGGGACCGGCC
>NW_017731881.1:591459-593363 GCF_001890085.2 Hipposideros armiger | reverse complement strand
CCCCTGGAGAGAATACCCAAGTTCTTTCATCCTTTATCTAATAGAAACTCGTGTTCAGGTAAGAGAGAGAGGAAGAGGCACCACAACTACACCTATGGTGACACTGTATTTGATGGAAATTAACAAGGGATACAGAAATACCAGGGGCTAGTAAGAGCAAGGAGTCTGAGAGGACAAGGGGTGGGAGAGGTTACCAAAACTCAGAGCAAGAGCTATGTAGGAGGTTACTCAGGACAACAGTTGTGCCTTGGGTGGAGGAAAGCAGCCAACCCCTGACAAATAGTATGGAGGACCCTCAGATTGAGCACATGAACCTCACTCTCCTCAGCCCTGGGAGCTTCCCCGGGTGCCTCCCACTGATGGAACTCTACTGGAAGCCAAAGGTCAAGGGAAGATGCAACAGCTCACCACTGCAGCCCCAGGGTACTTTATCAGTTTTCCTAAACCCTGGACCACCATCCCTAGGCAGTGTAAATAGGCAGTGTGCTACTTCCTGCCAGAACCTGACAATCTGTACTGATAGGTGTAGGTGTATGAGTGTGTGAGTGTTGAGTGAGTGTGTGTGTGTGTGTGTGTGTGTGTGTGTGTGTGTGTGTTATAAGTGGAAAAGAGGAGGGAGAAAAAGACAAACAGATTCAGAGACAGTCTAGAAGTAACTATACCAAAATCCTACCATTTTGGTGATTTAGGTTTTGTTTTTTGTTTTTTGTTTTTACTTGCTACATTTTCTAATTCTTCTACAGTGAACATGGAGTGCAACGATGCAAAAGATCAATCTTTTAATAATGCTGAGTCTATAGAAAATATGGATTCTTAATCAATTCATTCCCCACTAGACTGACATCATCCCTAACCCAGACTATCTGCCTGACATCAGATCTAGAGGCACAAACCAATGATGTAGCTGGAAAAAAAGAGGGAGGATTAAAATCAGGTACTGAGCAATGGTTTATAAATAGTGAATTTTTATAGACAGGGTTATATGTCACCTCGGTTAAACTCAGTAAAACATAATCTCCCAAATACAGCATGACCAGGTTGTGGAGCTGACATCCAGGCCTGAGAAAGGCAACAAGAAGTTCTGTGAAGCCTAGGCTGTCTCTTAGATTTCACACATGTAGGAATAAATGTATATTTCAAAAGACAATAATGATATTGCATCTCTAACTATCTAGAATGTTTCAAGGAATAGAGATCTGAGCCTTCACCTTGGCCAAAATTGAAGCTTGAAGTTACAGGTCTAAGTGCTTGCTAAATTTTTTTTTTACTAATCTATCCACATAGCTAATCATTGCTTGAAACTCAAATATTCATGCGCTAAGACTTGGGGTGAAAATCTGGCTTTTGATGGGTTAGCAGGCAGGTGTTTATCTCCTACTTCTGAATGCTGTCACCTGGACTGTGACAGGTCCCTTGTCCACCTGCAGTGTAGTAAACTATCTTGGATTCAGAGGACAGAGCGCCACCTACTGCAACACTATGCAAATCTAACCCGTTCACTGTGTGTTTTTCCCCAAGGGCTTTCCACTTGATTGTTCCCACTCAGACTAGCTTGTGAGACTTAACGAGATTTCAGTTGGGGGTTGGAGGCAAGGGAACCTATGGCCACAGACCAACACTTAACTATATTAAAAATCCCACATCTTTGGCGAGAACTATTTGTTATTAACATCGTAATGCTATTAGGCAAGGATAATGATTGATGGAAGTCATTTTACTAGGCAGTCAGACACAAGTGTCAATTTCTTGCAGTTTATAGGAGAGATGACGTCATCAGCCCAATTTTCTGGGGAAGAGTACAGCGGATATAAAAGCCAGGAAAGCCAGCTATAAGCCTTTCGGCCCATCACAGGAGTCGCTACTTCCTGACACCCCTACCTGCACCCCTGGAGAGAATACCCAAG
>NW_017731881.1:589924-590804 GCF_001890085.2 Hipposideros armiger | reverse complement strand
TCCCCCAATTCCCCAATAAAAATCTTTAAAAAAAAAAAAATTAATGTAAAAATGGGCCCCAAATAAATGAAATCCCGGGGCTCCCAACAAAAGTAAACACAAAATTGATTAGAAATAAGCATTTTAAACCCCAAAACATACAGAACATTCTAAGACACACACAAACACACATATGAACAAATATATTCTGGCTGAAAATGAGCTCACAACAAAAAAATTACAAAACACAGGAGAAAAGAAGTCACCATGAGGAAGAGTTGGCAGTCACTGCCAACAGGAAGATTTGTGTAGTCAATAGTATAACAACCTGAGAGAGACTATTAACTAATTATGTTTCAAATGATAAAATAAAAGGACTTGGAACCCTAAGGGAAAAAACAGGCACTGTGCAAAAGGAACTGGCAGATCTGAAAACAAAACTGAACTTCTAGAAATGAACATGTAAAATTCAACAGGTGCAAAGCAGATTATAGGCAGCTGATGAGAACATAGATGTGAGGTAATCATGCAGCAAGGAGAGAGAAAGAAAAGGTAAATGTGTGAGAGAGGGAGAGGTTAAGAGAGATGAGAAAATTAAAAATATCTCATTGGAACTCCAGAAGGAGAGGAATTTGAGAATGAGGTAGAAGTAATAATCAAAAGATAATGGCTGCGAAATTGTGAGAATTGATGAAAGACATGGGTATCAGTCAGGATCTAGGCAGAAAACAGATAGCCTTCTCAAGCTAGGTAATTGAGGAAAGTTTAATAGAGTAACTACTATTTACAAAGGTGATAATGAGGTTCCCCTGGAGAGAATACCCAAGTTCTTTCATCCTTTATCTAATAGAAACTCGTGTTCAGGTAAGAGAGAGAGGAAGAGGCACCACAACTACACCTA
>NW_017731881.1:548882-587874 GCF_001890085.2 Hipposideros armiger | reverse complement strand
AAAAGCCAGGAAAGCCAGCTATAAGCCTTTCGGCCCATCACAGGAGTCGCTACTTCCTGACACCCCTACCTGCACCCCTGGAGAGAATACCCAAGCTCTTTCACCCTTTATCTAACAGAAACTCGTATTCAGGTAAGGGAGAGAGGAGGAGGCACCAGAACTGCACCTATGCTGACCCTATATTCTGCAAAAAGCAGACTTTTTGTACAGCTCAAGCAGGGCAAAATAACAGGCTTAGGCTTAGAGGGCAGGCAAGCAATGGGTCTTGGTGAGTCAGGAAGGATCACAGAAGACTCTGCCAAATGTTGACAGAAAGCTTCACAAGGGACCAGCTGTCAGTCCCCTAGGAGATGAATGCAAATGCAGCTCTCTTTGGGATGTGACTCAAATTCTGACTGACATGCAAATGCACATTTACTACCCCTTCCAGTTCGAAAATTCTATGGCAACTGACACCCACATTAAACTATCAAAACCAGAGTCCCCTGCACTGCCATCAAAACCACAATGAGATGTCACCTCATACCTGCTAGGATGGCTATTAAAAAAGACATGAAATAACAAATACCGATGAGGATGTGGAGAAAAAGGAACTCTTGTGCACTGTTGGTGGGAATGTAAATTGATGCAGCCACCATGGAAAACAACAGGAAGGTTCCTCAAAAAAATAAAAATAGAACTAACATATGATCTACCAATCCCACTTCTGGGTATACATCTGAAGGAAATGAAATAACTATCTCAAAGAGATATCTGCACCCCTATTTTCATTGCAACATTGTTCACAATAGCCAAGATAATGGAAATAACCTAAGTGTCCATCGATGGATGAATGGCTTTTAAAAGTGTGGTATATATACACAATGAAATATTATTCAGCCTTAAAAAAAGAAGGAAACCCTACCATTTGTGACAACATGGGTGAACCTAGAGGGCATTATGCTAAGTGAAGTAAGACAAACAGAAAAAGACAAATACTGTATGACATCACTTATATGTGGACTCCAAAGAAAAAGTCAAACTCAGAAACAGAGAGTAGAATAATGGTTGCCAGAGGCTGGAGAGGTGGCGAAAATGGGCAAGTTTGGTCAAAGAGTACAAGCTTTCAGTTACAAGATAAATAAGTTCTGAGGATCTAAAGTAGAACATTGGTAACTATAGTTAATAACACTGTGTTGCATACTTGAAATTTGCTAAGAGAGTCGATCTTAAGCATTCTCACCAAAAAAAAAAAAAGTAACAAGGTGAGGTGATGGATGTGTTAACGTAACAGTGTGAATCTTATCACAATGTATACACATATACAAAATCATCACATTATACACTTTGAATATATTACAGTTTTATTTGTCAATTATACCTCAGTAAAACTGGGAGGAGGGGACAGGGGAGGAGGGAACAGAGCCTCTAGCCTTTTTTACGACTTCATGAATTCCTACTCCATCACCCACCCGAAAGGCTGGAGGAGTTTCTTCAACAGTTGTGACCTTGGTTCCGTATCATTTCCCTGGGTGTGTTAATTCTCTCATCAGATCCTCTTTATTACAGAATTGGAAACTCAGGCTTTGGAAAAAAATATATCAGTGCCTCCACAAAGGAAGTGAATGCATATAGTAAGTAATTATAAGATTAGCACATTCTACACCTTTCTGCCCAGTTAAGAGTCACCTCATCACTCACACTTTCATCCATTCATTTGTTGGTTTTTCCATCCATGTTGAAATCTACCACCTGGCTGTCTCAGAGTACAATGACCTAGTAGCTGGGGTTCATGGATTTTCAACAGAGTGAAGTACTCTCTATTATTTCAGAGAGAGAGGGGGAAAGAAAGATGAAAAGAAAATAAATGAAATGGGAAGATAAGAAGGGAAGGGAAGGGAAGGGAAGGGGAGAGGAGGGGAGGGGAGGGGAGAGGAGGGGAGGGGAAACTCCCTCCAGACAACATTTCTCTGATTTTCACTCCATCTCTTTCCTCCCCACTGTGTCTCCATTTCCTCACCAACTACTGTTTCATCAACTCAATGCAACCTGTACTCAGCCTCCACCACTTCAAGGAACTGATGTATATTTGTGCCATTTTATGTGCAGCATATCACACTGTGACCGGCATATGGTGAAACCTCAATGATAAACTTCTCCAGCCAATCTCCCGCTAATTGGTAAACTAGACAGGAACTTTCCAGCTCTTCCTTCACTTGACTTTTCTCCAACAGTGATGTCTCCTTCTATGAAACATTTCCCATTGGCTTCCAGGTCCCTTCTGTCTCCTGGAGGTTTTCCTACCTTTGACTACTCCTTATGTCTCCTTTTCAGGCTCTTATCCCCCATATCTTAAATTAGGACCACTTTTAGTCTTCACCTCTTTGCTGTATATGCGTACTCTTGAGAGGTGACCGTCAACTCCCATGAAAGCAACTACTATATATATGATCATAAGCATAATATGGTACAGTGATGACTACTAGGTCTACACCTGCATCCCAGAGCTATACCATTTTCATTCATTTGACAAATGTGGAATGTGTTCCCACTGTGTGCCAGTTCTATAGTACTCCCCCTTGGACAACAATGATCCACAGGTATCTAAACTCAGCATGTCTAAAACTGAAAGTATCTCCCTAAACACACACACACACACACACACACACACACACACACACACATACACTGCCTCCTTCTCTGCTTTCTATTTAAGTAAATGACACCACCCATCTACCAAGTCAGAAACTACCAAGTGTGAAACTTAGTAATAATCTTAAAGTTGCTTGTCACCTACCTCTACATTTAAATTGTCATGTCCTGTGAAAGAATTACAAATATTCCCTAGGCCTCCCAGCTAGGGCAACAATGAAGTCATATTAACAATATTAACTCAAAGGCCAATGAGCCCAGGCCCCATCTTTTCAGGTTAGATCTCATACTCTGTAAATATACATGCACACACACATGCACACATGCACACACATGCACACATGCATGCACACACACACACACACACACAGTGAAATTTGCTTAGGAATTGTTTATGCATGATTCATTCAGCCTACAGGAGCACCCTGTTCCACCTGACTTCACCATGGTCTCCATCAGTCACCGACGCTCCTTTCTGGCACCTCCACTGATGCCCCAAAGCCCTTGACAGCAGTCCTGGGAAAGGAGGGGAGAAGGAAGTAAGCAGAGAAAGCCTACCTCTTCCATTAAAAGTGCCCCAAAACAATACAGCCGTGCCACAATTTTATTGCACACCAGTGGATAAAACATCTTTTTACCACTAATTTGATACCCCTGCTCTGCATAGGACCCCAAATATGACAGAAATCTGAATGAGAGACACTGGACTCCATCACTTGTCCTTTCCAATAATTACGACATTCTTTACGGAGGAAGCTCATCTTGACTCCTCTCTCCCTCTGCACTGCCCTGTGGTTCATTGGTTATCATTGATTCTCACCTACACCAAACAGAGACAACTGTTCTCACCACACCATGCATCCGACACTGTGCTGGCACTGGGCAGAAATGCTCAACAAGACAGACATGCCATCATGGAGGCAACATGGCATAGAGGTGAAGGTGGGGGCGCTGGGGCCAAACCACCTGGGTTCACATCCTGGCTCCACCACTTTCTAGCTTCTGTGACCTTGAGCAAGATACTTTACCTTTCTATGTCTTAGTGTCTCCATCTGTAAACTGGTGACTATAGTACCTATTTGGTAGGGTTGTTATGATGAGCAAGTTAGTTCATGTTAAACACCATTGCCTGACACCTAGCAAGTACTATACAAAAGTTATCTATTATTATTATAGTCTAGTGGGAGATAAACAAAATAAGCAGACAAGCCAAATAATTACCATTTGTAGTAAGTGCTAAGAATGAAATAAATAGGGAAGTGCAACACAAAACAACAGGAGCCATGAGCATGAGTATTTTAGACAGGATAAGGGAAGGCTTTCCAAGGAGGCAATTTAAGCTGAGACCTAAAAGTTGAGAAGAAGCCAATCACACAAATAGCTGGAAGAAGAATATTCCTGGCAGGGAGACAGAAGGAACATCAGTGCAGAGTCTCTGAGATAGAAAGGAGTTTGGTGAATCCTAATACTGAAAGAGGGTTGGTGAGCTGAGCAGAATGAACCAGGCGCAGAATGGCATGGGAGGAGAGATGGAAAATCAGATTGTGTGTGTGTGTGTGTGTGTGTGTGTGTGTGTGTGTGTGTGTGTGTGTGTGTGGCGAGGGGGGGGTGATGGGCTGCAGTAGAAAATTTTAATTTTATTCTATGCTAAATGGAAAGCCATTGGAGGATTTTAAATGAGGGAGTAATGTTATCTAATCTACATGTTTTAAGATTACTCTGATTAATGTATTGAAAGGTATGCAAGAACAGAAACAAGAAGATAATTAGGAGGCCACTGCAGTCATCTAGGAGATACATGATGGTGTCTGGCACTCGGGGGTGGCAGTGGAGATAGAATGAATCAATGGTCTAGAGTGTTATCTGCAGAGAAAATGGTGTGGTCTCTGCTACAGGACAGAGTGGGCTGAAGCATGAAAGGTTAAGAGAAGGTTAGTTAACCTCCCTGCCATAACCTGAAAGGGAGAGAGGCCTTTATTTGTAAACATGGTTTTCCATGGAAGACAAACCATCACTATTATCAATAACATAAAGCAATGATTTACTGAGAACCCACATGAGGTATAGCTCTGGGGTTGGTAGAAGTGACTTTTTGTTCCAGGACAGATACACAGATGCCTTCTTTTTTTCCTGATACATGTCCCTTCAACCAATGTTTGTTTTTTTGTTTTTGTTTTTGTTCTTTAGGTCATCAAAATTATTTTTATAAATCGTCTAAATAATAAAAAAGCAAACAAACTAGGCAGTGGCTGTAATAATCATGAAAGAATTAATTGATATGTTGCAAGTCATTTATAAAGTGATAGATTTATATTTGCTGCATTATGTGCATTTTATAGTACTTGGTGGACTTCTGTAGCAGATAGATACAGTATATTTATGACAATTTTATAGAAATTGTACTATAATTTTACTTTAAATAATTAGATTGATTTTATATTTTATATTGATGACCATATACATGACTGTTTGTTATGTTATACTCTTAGTCAACAATGTAGCCCCAAAGAGGGAAATGAAATTTTCTTCATAGGAGCTTTTAGAAACCTCCTCTGGCAAAAATAGAGCCTGTCTATCCTGTCTATTTACTTTTTCCTGGCTCAGAGTCACACATAGCAGAAGTTTTAAAAATCATCATTTAGTATCCTCTTCTCTTTACTCCCAAATAATTGAAGCTTTCTCTCCCATAATCTCTCTTGTCACTAAAAAAGTAGGGTTCATCTAAGAACAGTATTACAAAAACACTGGAAGTACAAGAAAAATAATCAAATCAAATCAACAGGTACTTATCAAATAACTAATACTTGAACTCCCTTCTCTACATATTCTACTCCCAAATTCCATTATTTCATCCCAACTAAAAATAAAGTACATGTAAAATTGGGCCACCGGAGGAAGTAGTTTATTAAATAGAGTGGGGGAGAGTATAGTCAGAGAGAAATGAAGGAAAATAAAAGAAAATCACTCAAACTTAAGGGCTACTGGCACCCTGTCCACTTCTCTCTGGCTGGCTTTCAAGATAAAAACTCAAGAGAATTAACATTTGTTGAGTATGTAAATGAAAGGAACACTAAGCTAATGTGAAAGCTAACGACCATCTTAGGAAGATCCTATTTCTTACCATCCATAGAATAGGCAAATTCAGCAAATGGGAGGAATGACACAATGAACAGAAAAAGCAGAGCCAGCACTGGGAGAGATAGGGCAGAGTTTGTGAGAAGTCAATTTTCATTTGTTCAGTCAATGCATGGATAAAGACTAGCAGATGGGAAGCCAGCCAAGGGACTCAGGGTTAAAATATATACTGTGAGTTAAATGTTATGCAAACAATAATTCACAAGTATTTGGCTGTTTAAAACTGTCTGAACTAGAAGTTTCTCAAATCCATTGCTGAGCTAGGAATTCTCTATACTACAATTACAGACATATAAGTGGGGGGTCAGGGTAGGGGGAGACCGCATGTCTCCAAAATGGTCATCCTTCATGTTTATGTGTAAAGGGTGATCTGCTTCTTGGCTGGCATGATTCTCAAGGATCCATTTCATCCATTTGGTCAATATCCAAGATGGCAGGCCTGTCTAAGACACTGACTCCTAGGGTCAGACTGGAAACTAACCAAAAGCACAGGAAAATGAGCCAATCTAAATGAAAACAGATTCAAAGTGGCTATTTTTAAATGGGGCACATCAGTTTTGAAGGCCAAGAAGAGAGTCAGGTTAGGGAAGGAGAGTAGGAGTGCATAGGAATATGAAACTGTTAGAAATTCCAACAGAATAACAGGCTGCCCTTCCCCAAAAAATACTGAAGAAAGACCCAGCTGGTCTCCCAGCTTTGCCCCTGTGCCCCTACAACCTATTCTCAACACAGAATCCAGGTAATTCTATCAAACACAAGTCAGGCCGTGCCCCTCATCTCCTCTAAACCTACCAGTGACTTCTGCCCTCATTCAGAGTAATTATCAAATCCTGCAGGGCCCCATGTGATGCTAAATGGTGAGGACCAGAGCAGAAGGCTCCATGGGACATTTCCCCCTTTTTTGGTTCCCCAGCATCTGTATATCCTTTCAGGTTGGAAGAAATCCTCCCATGGTACGGTTCTTAGTAGGAGGCAGGGCCTACCAGTGGAAGAGGGACTATTCCCTTTTCCCACTCTCTAACCATCAGAGCAATCACATGACCCAGGCGAGGCCAGTCCAGTCTATGTTTTTGTGTCATTCCCTCAATATTCAAAGAGAGAAACTATTTGTCATACTGGAATCAAGAATGCAGTGACTGTCTTGTTGTATATGGTGGCAGCAGCACCACCACCAGCAAGCTGTCCATCTCCAGTAGTGCCCACAGGTGCATTCCAACCAGACCCTTCCTGTGCATGACCCTGGAGGTCTTGCCTGTTGAGCTTTGGTTGGCTCCTGCCTGTTTTCTGAGCCTGGTTCTACAGCCTCTCCTTTGATTCTGAGTTACTACGTGGTCTGACAATGAAGCTCACAAACTTGTTGCAACAATGTTGCTAACCATTTTTGATATCAGGGAGATTATTCATTATGAATTTGTACCGACTGGACAAACAGTTAACCAAGTTTACTATTTGGAAGTGTTGAAAAGGCTGTGTGAAAAAGTTAGATGAACTGAACTTTTCACCAACAATTCACGCCCTTGCATTACAACAATGCACCAGCTCACCCGACACTGTCTGTGAGGAGTTTTTAGCCAGTAAACAATTAACTGTATTGGAACACCCTCCCTTCTCACCTGATCTGGCCCCCAATGACTTCTTTCTTGATCTGAAGATAAAGGAAATAGTGAAAGGAAGACATCTTGATGACAGTCAGGACATCAAGGGTAATATGACAACAGCTCTGATGGCCATTCCAGAAAAAGAATTCCAAAATTGCTTTCAAGGGTGGACTAGGCGTTAGCATCGGTGCATAGCTTCCCAAGGGGCGTACTTCAAAGGTGACCGTAGTGATATTCAGCAATGAGGTATGTAGCACTTTTTCTAGGATGAGTTTGAGAACTTAATTGTCAGACCTTAATTGTATGACCTTCCAATAAATCCCTTTTCTGTTTAGATTAGCCAGAGTCATTTTCCATTGTTTACAACCAATAATCATGACCTGTAAGATGAGCTTTGTTGCATGTTGATGAGTCTTTGAATATGGAAAGGAAAGACTAAAGCCTAGCAGGAAGCAGAGAGCCAACTTTCTCTGCATAATAAATTGAACAGAATTGAGTTTCTTGAGGCACCCAAGGGGAGGTAGCCTGGGGTGCAAATTTGAAGGAGAGAGGAGGCTGAGGAGTAGGGTTGAGCAGTCTATGAAAGGGAACAGGAGAAAACGCCAATGAGCAACAAGAGAAAAGGCAAAGGAAAGTGAAATGACACAGAAATACTTTAGCTAAAAAGCTTAATCTAAACTACCCTACTGTTTAGAACCCCACCTCCTGCCCTGCATCTTATCTATCCGTAGTTCCTTTTATTTCTGCTCTTCATGAAAGTTGGCAGTTCCAAAGCCTTGGGTATGATGTCATTTGCTACATCTGAATTAAAAAACAAACAAAAAAAATTATTAAAAAAAAATCAAGACCTAAGTAAATCTGATTTAATCAAAAAAGAAAGTTCAGTGGAATATGAGGCATGTATTCTGCTTCTACAGGACTATCAATGGGCCTTGTCACTCGGTTGAGTAATTAATGTATCTTATTTCTTGCTGGCCATTATTCAGAGATCGATTTACTGAAACATGAAACTTTGGAACAATCAACAAAAAATGCTATATTTATGAGGTTTATAAGGTGAGCAATGATAGGAATTCCCTAAGTCCCACATGGCAGTCATTGTATTATCCCAGCCTCACCTCCTGGATTCCTTTCCGTCCTTGTCTCTGTCTCACTCTGTCATGTGGGTTTATTTACCTCTGTCTGTTTCTGCATAGTCTGTTCCTCATCTCATGTTCAAAAAGGGTTTATTGCATCTCACAAATATGCACACAATATACCAAGATAACATGACTCAACGTACATGAGAAAGGAAAAGAAAAACAAAAGAAAGACACAAAGTACAGTCAGAAATGATACTAATACAAAAATGCATACTATAAAGCCCTGCTCACAAGCTATGGGTGCCATAAATTTTCTTTACACTCTCTAGCAGTCTTTTCAAAGATGGAAATACAATTCAGTGTCCATAGATAAAATTATATCAATTGCTCAAGCTTCCTAAATCTGCATAGTAACATAATTTAGGAAAATGATGCATCACAATGACACAATTTGTCAAAAGGTTTCCCCACCTCACGAAGGGGTCTGCCATACTTAATAAGCAGAAATAACTGGCAGAGAGTTTACTTCCCTTCCCTGGCTGGAAAAGCTGGTTTCCCAGTGCACTTCATAGAAGTATTACCTCACACAGCAAGTAATAAATTTGTGGAATTCATTACCCCCAGGAGAAGGTGCAGGCAGGAAATAGAAATGGACTCAAAGCGGGTTGGTCAAAATTATAAATGGTGAAGCCATAAGTGGGTCTTATTTTGTTTGCATTTAATAACATTTTAGACTATATTAACTCCAACCCTTTACCAAAGTGCATCCTTACAGCTCCTTACCTCTCTTGCCAGTAAGATTTCTAATGATATATATAACACTAAATATATAGTGGTTTATTTATTCATATATAGAAATACTGTATTTTTACTCTTTGTTAGTAGAAATATATTTCAAATTTTAGTAGTTTTGTTTAAATATAGATAAGATGTTTTAACAGTCTTTACATTTTCAGTATATTTTATAACACTACACAACACATAACTAAATTAATAATTCCAAGGCTGTAGTCCCAACTTCTACCCTGATTTAGAATAAATTAATTATGCTTTGCCAATTCCACTGAAGTAAACCTGGTCCTGGGAACATTTTGGAAATTTTCTTATTGCTCAAGGCCCAAAAGGGAGTGAGGCAGGTAACCGGGGTTGTATTAAGCTTGAGTAGCATTTTGCATGGGCAAGGGTAAATTGAAGCTCTATTGTTTTCTATAGCAGCTGGTACCTCTCTATCCTAGGATCCTGCCAGCCTGAAAGAGGGGAGATACATGGTCAGTCTTGACAAAGCATCAGCTGCTGACACCACTCCGGAGGTCGCCCATTAACGTGCAATGCGGCAGTTCTGGGAACCAGGCACTCTTCAGCCAGAGCTGGGCATGGGATATCCTCTCAAAAGTCTGAACATAATGATGAGGGACAGGACTCTGCTGGGCTTCAGGGGCAATGTCTTCTCTTCAATTCGGGGACATTCTGGAGAATTTACCAAGTCTCTGAGTGGCTGGGGAAAGGTAGCCAGATGCCACAAGAGTCACTGCTTAAGGAAAGAAGAACTTCTGGGCACCCAGGGAAGGGATCGATATCCAGATATAGTTTATACCAGAAGGCACCACGGTTCCCATTGGTGGGGTTCTTTGGCCCTTTGAATTCCAGGAGTTGTTTGTTGGGATAATTTTAGAGGTGGGAATGAGGGTAGGAAACGTAGTTTTGCAGCAAAGATCTGTTCCTTGTATTGGAATTTTTTTATAACTCTTATCAACATAGTACATGCAGATCTCATGACCTAGATACAGACCAAGAAAAAGAGGTCTGGTGCTCTCCTGGTCTACTGTCCCCTTAGTCCTGTTGGGGTTTGCTCTGAGCCCCAATAAATTAGAATCTCACCTTGGACAAATTCCTTACCTCTTCTACATCTTGTCCTCATCCGAAAAATTAGGCAGTTAGACCAGGTTACCTTGAAGGTCTGTTCCAGATCCAACCTCCTGTCCCTCTACCCTGGGCTCATGGTTCTGTTGTAAACAGCAGTCACAAGTGCCCTGGTGAGGAGGCCCCTGCCTGCCACCTGCTAAACTCATATGATGCTCCTAAGTACTGATTTTCCTCTGGTAACAAGAAAGCAACACTCATCTCACCAGAACAGTCTTGGTGAAATGTAAAAGCATGTTTATATACACTAACATTTGCACTAAGCAAGAATTATTTGAAGGTTTTCAGTGACCTACCAGTTAGGAGAGATTTGGGAAAGCCACACAGGCTACTCACTTTCCTTCTCTTTAAAGTGAAGATGAAAAGAACACCTCTCTCAAGGTGTTGTAAAGATCAAACGAAATCATATTTAGCTATCATGGTGTCCTGTGTAAACAACACTATAAATACTATGGTGAGTGCTTCTGTGATGTAGCCATGATTATCTCTACACAGAAGAAAAATACTAAGGTTCAGAAAGGTAAAGAAAATCCCCCAAGGTTACATAACTAGGACATGGTAGAACTGGTTTATAAACACAAAATTATTTGCCTCCAAAGCTCATCCTCTTAACTGGTTAAAGTAATTTTATGAACTGTTTGGTTTTACGGTCCGCTCTGTGTGTAGGCTTTGGAGTCAGGCAGGAAGATATTTAAAAGCTGACCCTGCTACTTACCAATGGTGACTCAGACAACCTAACTAATTTTGCTGGGCCTTAGTTTCCTCATCTGGCAGGATTAAATGAGATTATATGTGGAAAGTACCTAACACACAGCAGGCCTTCTGCAGATAGTTTTTTTACTATTTATATCCCTAAGGCAAACCCTGAGAAAAGGGTTTGGATGGATCTAAGCGGCGATTCCTCAGAAGTGCAAATAAGGAAGTGGGGAAAGTGAGACAGGGAAAGGAGAAGATGCAGTGAGCAACTGTGGCTCAAACCCACCTAGACCGTCTCAGAATATGTCTAGACGCCAGGCTCGGGATCATCCCACTGAAGCAGCAGTTCTCAAAATTGAGGACATAGCAGAATAACCCAGAGGGCTTGGTAACAGATGGCTGGGCTCTATCCCAGTGTTTCCCATTCAGTGGGTCTGGGTGAAGCCCAAGAATATGCATTGCTAACAAGTCCCCAGATGGTGCTAGTGTTGCTGGTCCAGGGGCCACACTTTGAGAACCACTGCATCAAAAGATGGAAGGGTGGGACATCTAGCCACTGACTGGCCCCCTACAGATCGAGATGCTCCATTGTTTGAGGATTGTCTGGGGGTTATTAACTCCCACACACACATTCCCTGGTTGTCCTGCAGTGGTAAAGCAAGTTTGAGCAGCACTAAAGCAAGCTTTTAGGCAGAGCAAAAAAGAAACAGATGCTTAGAGGTACAAAGCTAATGTCTCTCACAGCAGTTGATGACCCCAGGTCAGCTGAAGGGCACAGATGGGACATCAAAACAAAGTATCTGCCATACTTTCTCTTCCCTGTTGTTACTGCATTGTGTGGCCATTAATAGTCTCTAGGCTGAAGGGCTGTAAGTCAAGGTCATTGTGGAGAAACCTCTGAACCCAATGGTTGTGAAGTTGGAAAACTCCCTCAGCCTGAGGCTGACAGCAGCAATGGATTTTTCCAGGTCAGTAATTTCTTCAACAAATCAAAGGAATGAGGAGAGGAATGAAGCCAACATCAGAGTAGTAACAGCGAGGGACTCTATAGTGACCAGAGGACCCACTGCAACCCAGTGCAAACTCCTGGCTCCACTGAGGCCCTTCAGGCAGCAAAGAGGATGCATTTTACATGCAAATCATGCAGAGCACAGAGCTTTCCCACATGTTCTTTGTGCCCAGTGGAGAAAATGGCTAACACTGGTGATAAAACGGGACTGCTCTATTATTCTGTTCCGCGTGCACATTTAATTGTCAACATTGCAATAGCTTTAACTGCAAATAAGCACCATCCCCCAAACTTGGCGCTGAGTAATACCTGGAACATGGACCCATGTCCATGAAGCAGAGACAGTGTAAGGGGGAACCCTGAGAATCGCTGAGTATTGATTATCAAAGGAAGAGTCACTCTGAATTATAAAATATAAAGCAAGATTTCACACACCTGAATTTAGGGCTGAGTTTCAAACCTGTTAAGTTTCTTTTGATACCAGCAACATTCTTGAACCATGGAGAGTCTTAGGTAACAGAAGTGAAGTTTTCTCTAGACTCTTCCTTCCCAAAATGCTGGTTCCCCCTCCAGGCCTTTTCCTCTGCTGCCTCCTGGCTCCAGGGCTGCATCTTCCTGGACGCTTGCTCAAGACACACCTTCCACCACCACCATCAAAACACCACCATGCAGTAGCTACTAAGTTACCTAATAATCATCATCAATCTTCTCCCTACACAACCCTTAGGGGATAAAACACACAAAGAACAACTTCCCTGAGAAAGAGGAGATACCTGATGAAATTCTCAAACAAGGATGTTGAAGCGGGGAAATGTAGGGATCTAAATAGAATCTTAGGAAGAGAGATGAAGTAGGAGCTTCTTAGGTTTACCAGAATGGTCATGGGTTTGAATACTATCACCTTAGCACAAGAAGAGCAGCTTCAAAATCTGGGCAAGGCCGTTAAAGGGCTTTAGACAGACGAGCCACGCAGGACCAAAGGTTCACAAGCACCGCATTCTATTAACTCATAAAAGGCTCTGCAACTATGAAAAACCAGGAGAGCAGGGTCAATCCCAGCTCTACCGTTTATAGCTGTGCAAGTTGGGACAAGCATCACAGATAAATGGTATCTCACAGGATAATGCTAATATCTGCAACAGCAGCAACAGCATCTCATCATCATCGCCTCTACAACTATTTATAGCTAATACTGATTGAGAATTTTTTGTGGAACCGGATTACTTTAAGGGGCTTATTATTTTCAGCTGCATACAAACTGTTTGTAGTATTATTTTTATCCCTAGTTTCATGCGAGGGAATAAGGCACAGAGAGGTTAAACAGGTTGTCCAACAAGATAGGCGGCTGCAGAGACAGAGAGCAAACCCTGCAGTGTGAAGTGAGAGCTTTGAACCACTCTGCTAGACTGTGCACAGAGGTGTCAAGAGGATTCAAAGAGACAATCTAGGACTGTTAGATGTAAAGACATTCAAAGGGGATATAATCATAGGAAAAACAGTTTCCTCCCCAATTCATGGTGTACTAATCTGGGTTCATGGTTGCAAATAGGCAACATATCTCTGGTAAACCTAAGCAGAAAGGGAATATACCTAGCATCACGGAAAGCCTGGCAAAGAAGACTTGAGTGGACTGAGGGCACTGAAGACACTACCCGAAGAGCAGCCCACTCAGGGTCCATCACCAACACTGTGGACCCCAGCCATTGATCATGGTCTGCAGACACCCCGCCATGCCACCTGACTCTAACTCAGCCACAACCACCAGGAATAATGTCTTTCTGACCCCCACCCCCACCCCCATCTCTTGCCTCCCCTTCAAGTTGTAAAGGCTCAGTCAAAAGCAGCTGATTGGCCACACTTAGGTCACAGGCTCACTCCATACCTTGCTAGAGATCAACAGTGGTCAGCTATTGTCACAATAAAGCTGCATAACAAACCACCCCAAAACTCAAGAGCTTATAGCCATAAACATTTTCTTTTCTGGCTCACTACAGGTCAGCTGAGGGAACTCCACTTCAGACAGCAGATGAGTAGGGATCAGGTCTACTCCATGAATTTCTCATCTCTTTGGACCAGAGTCTATAAGGGGCATATGTTTCTCATATACAATATCATCAGTACAAAAGCATAAGCTACAACACATGATGCCTCATGAAGCCCTGGCTTAAAACTAGCATACTTCCACGTCTACCTACATTCCATTGACCAACAAGTCTTGTGGCCAATCCCAACATCAGTAGAGGAATATACTCTCCTCACTGTAATGGAAGGGACTGCCACATGACAAGGGGCTTGGTTGTATATAATTCTAATGAGGGAGGGTGTAGCATATTGTCAATTCTATCACATGGGCCAAAAAGAAGAAATGTGTTTCCATTCTCCAAAAGGTAGAAAGGGTATTCACCTTCTATTCAGCCAACATCAAGCAGGTCCACTACTCATTTCAAGGCAGGTAGGGGGAGGCCTTGTGGAGACAAGGGGGTCAGAATGAGGAACCTCAGAAAGAAGGACTTCTGCTTCACACAGCAAATTACAATCCCAACACAAGATCCAGCTTAGGGTCAAGATTCTATTGAAAGTTTTTGAAGGTGTTTACTTATTCAGTATGTCTCATTCGGTGATACCTATCAATTGTGTTAGTTCCCTAGGTGATTTTATAATATTTCCATTTTTATTAGAGACAGTTATTTTATTAAAAGCCAGGAAATAGTATATTGAAAAAAATACAAGTAACAGTAATCAGGTGCTGAAAGATATTCAAGTCCTATCTTGTGATAAAGAAGAACTAACCATATCTTTCCATGATTTGCAGTTTGAGTGGTTTATTAAATCTGATGCCAGGTCTGCAATTATCACCAATTATTTGGTCATAGTGTCAGTTCCATTTAATCTGAGAAAGTTAGTGATGGCAACTGCTTATTTTTAATAGCTGATTTCAGAGAAAACCATTTTGTGTCCAATTGCTACTTCCTGGCCTCCTGATCTCCAAATAAAAAACCTTGTACCTGTGGGGTTACTGGTATGACCCACCCAGGAAAGCAATCACTAGATGCTATTACCTGTTAACACTAAATTATATATTCACTAAACCACTCATCCATCCTACAAACACATAGGTGTGCCCACCAGGCATGCTACCACCTGCAATGAAGTCCTTCTAAACATGCTGCATTAAACTAAAATGCTGAACATAAAAAATCCCACCAACATTACTAAGAGGGCCTTCACCCTCTGGGCAGGAAGAGATTTCACAGTTTCATGTGTTGTGATGATTACGTGTAAAAAATGTATCCTTCCAGGTCTATAAATCAACCCCCTTTTTACTCATTTAATAAGGAATTGGGTGGTCGTCAACAAGAGTTTCTTAAGTGAACTTCACTCTCTTCCCCTGTAATTCACAGAAACAGCATTGCCCAAATCATCTTCCTTTGTGCCTGTCACTCTTACTCAAAAATAGCTCCTACTGAGAACAGACTAAAACCCAAAATGCGGTACTGTCTGAATTAAACCTATTCCAAGCTGCCTCTGTCCAGCTCTTATTTCTCAGTAGTCCTTCCAGAATATGGAAACCAGGAGGGCAGCCTGAATGCCCTGTCCTCACTATTAGCTCCTGGCATAGTGCCTACACATAGTATGTTCTCAATAAATACTGAGTAGTTGAATGGAAAAAAAAAAACAACAACAGTTGGGTGGTTTGTTTGACGGGTTTTGTTTGAATTCATGGTCCTTGGGGTAAACCAATGGCTTTCAAGTCCCAGGAATACAGGCAGGACAGCACCTTACCCCTCACAAGTTAGCCCATGCCACTGGCAGAGTAATACCAAACATGAAGTTGCCAAAATTAAATGAATCCGTTTTTTTAAATCCACCTTTCTATTTTAAGGTACAATCTCCCACAGAATACATGAAATTTATGTGATTTAGAGACTAATTATTTTATACCTTACTATCTATCCTTCTCTTCTATTATACTTCCAGGCACTTGCTTTTAATATTATATTCAAATATTCTCCCCTGCCAAGTTTTTTGCTTGTCTTGGCTTCTTTTTATCCCCATACTCTGCTAACTTACTATTTATGATTCTGGAATCTAAACAACAGCAACAACAAAAACCCAGAAGCATAAATGTAAGATGTTTCAACCATCTCATCAACCAAGGTAACTGGTGAATAAGGTGTCCAGACTCAGCTTTTGGCATCAAGAGTGAACTCTGGTAAGAGGCTAGATTGAGGTCAAGTTTTTCAAATTTTGTCAGTTTTGATATATAGGAGAGAAGGGAGAGATGGGGAAAACGGAAGATATGGGGGAAAATTCCATATATTCTTATTTAAACAGACAAGCATACAAAGTCTGAGAGGACCTTTAAGGCTTTTGGTAAAAGCGTCTCACTGGAGGCAACACATGTCATCTTCCATCTCAAACTCTGAGTTTCTTTCCAGCATGAGCACAGCTGCTTTAGGAGATGGAGACTGAAATAGAAAAGCAGCCATGGTGATGAAATGTGACAACTTGCTGGAGAAAAGACATGTTTGATGTGCTTTCCAACTGGATGTTTCTAAAATTTATGGCAGTTGCAGACAAGATTTCCAAAGAAATCCTTTCTCTTATTCATTTCAAGCCACTAAATCTAGAACACCCATATCACTGCTGCAGAGAGGCTCCAAAAAAAGAGTTTCTTCCCAACAAGTTTCACAAATGACATTTCACTCTTCAAAAGATGTGTCTCTCCTCGGCAGACTCGGGTATGTCTCTCAGATCACTCTCACTCATCTTCCCCTGCAACATCACCCTTTATTATAGGTACAATACTTGCTTCTTCAAGACCTCAGTTTTCTCATCTGTGCGATGAAGAGGTTCGGCTAAATAATTGTTAATGTCCCTTCAATGTGTAACATTCAGAAACCCCGATGTCACAACAAACATGAAAGCATTTTTCAGGGCACATTGTATTGTTAATAAATAGTGGGGAGAAGGGCACTCTATAAACATGAAGAGAAAAAACAACAAAGAAATGTTTTAAAATAAGGATCAAGCTTCCAGTAATAGCCAAATAAAGAACCTGCTTCACGTAGAATAAAACCCTCTACATAATCCACGTAGAATATATAGAACAAACTCCCCATGGTTTGTACATGAAATATGGACATATACAAGCAGCAGCTACATGGAGGCACCAGAGAGTGGAGAAAAGTAGATTCCAGTGAGGAGTCTGCATGAAGGAGGGTATTACAAAGAGTGAGAACTCCGATTTCCTGCTTCTCTTCCAGCCTGAGGTCAGGCTCAGTTAGCATACACAGAGCATCAAGTAGGGGTGGAAAAATTATGATTTTTCTGGCCTGCGGTATCGGAGTACTGAGTCCAGGGCAACTAGAATCACTGAAGAAAGGGAAAATTTTGGAAGGAAAAGAGCCATAAAAGGAATACCCAAATTCTGCCTGCCCACATGTCTGGCTGACTCCTGAACCATGGATGCACAGAGCAGCAGACTCAAAACACTTCACCCTAAGGTAAAAGGTCTGAGCTGAACTGAGTTTGGAACTGGGGGGAAAAAAACAGTTTGGATCTCATATCCAACCAAGTTTGCTAGAATGAAAAAACATGACTCATCAGAGGAAATGAATAGAATTCAGTCTCTGCAACATGACATTCATAATGTGCATGATACAATCCAAAATTATTCAAAATCAAGAAAATGAGCAGCCTTAACACAACAGTCAGAGTGTGAGGAAGAGGCAAGAGGAGAAGGCTGTGGTCTCTACCCCTGATCTCCCTTCCTGTGAGGTCAGCTATGTCAGCCCATCCCACAATGTTTTCAGTTTTCACCTCCATCATACTCATCAATACTAAGAGTCTTTTTATCTCTCTGAACTTTGCATTCAATGAGCTCTTTACTCCAGGTGATGATAAGGGATTTTTTTCACCACTGCATGACCTGAACAGCCAGAAAATCATCTCTCAACACAATGGGATTTTTACCACCTTTTGCCCCAATTAGCAAGCCCAGATTCCCCCATTTTCCTTGAGGATCTGTTGCTTACAATCTATTCCCAATATCAATATTGTACCACTAAGGTTCTTGACTGCAAACCATAGAATTGAACCCTAGCTGATTAAACAGAAAACAAATTTACAGAAAGTAACAAAATAGTTCAGCAAAGTAACAGAGAGGCAAGTTCTGCTTCCAGCCATGGTAGAATAACAAAAACTCCACTTTAAATATAAAGATACAGAAAAGTTAAAATAAGAAGATGGGAAAATATACCGTATAAACATTAAGCATAAAAAAACTACAGTGGGGCCAGCCAAGTGGCGCGATGGTTAAGAACTGGCTTGGGATGCCAGAGGGCCCTGGTTCGGATCCCACATATGAGGGCCAGTGACACTGCCCTCTACAGCTAAGATGCTGAACAATAGCTCAACCTGGAGCTGGGTTGCCATGAGTCGCCGGCGATGGCGTAGGCTGCAGTCCCTGCTGTAGTGGGTTGCCATAAGCTACCGTGTGTGGCTAGCAGCCAGCGTGAGTGGCCAGCAGCTGCAGTGAACAGCCGTCCAGAAGCCGGCGACTGATCTGCCTCACCCGGGAAGTGCGCAATGATGGTGCCAACTTGGGACCATCGTCCCAAGTGAAGCAACGTCCTCCACAACTAGACTGAAGAACAAAAGGACAGCAACTTGTCTGTTCCTCTTCCCCAATTCCCCAGCACTGTTCCCATCCCCCAAATTCCCCAATAAAAATCTTAAAAAAAAAAAAAAACTACAGTGATCGCATGAGGACACAGCAAATAGGCAGCTGCTGACCAAGAAGAGAGGCCTCAAACCAAACCTGCCAACACCTTGATCTTGGACTTCAAGCCACCAGAACTGTGAGAAAATAAATTTTTGTTGTTTAAGGAAAAAAAGAAAAAGGAGGAGAAGGAGAAGGAAGAGAAGAAGAATTTTAAGATGGTGACAGCAGAGCATTAAACCAAACAGAATCCTCTGTGACTACACAGGTGGCACACCCACAAAGCATGTCTATAAAGCCAGCACACCCATGAAGGCACATGTGCATGAAAGCTATTTCTAAATCATAAAAGCTATTCTGCACAAGGAAAATCCTGTACATATAATGGGGGGGATATTATTAATATAATATTAATATAATATTACTTTGTATTATTTTACAGCACTTCTGATGGTATTCCTTTTTGTGTGTTCAAAAATGCCTGAAAAGACTAACTTGTGTCATTTTTTTTGTAATGTTATTGAAGTAACTAAACTGCACATATTTTAAGTGTCAAACTTGGCAGTTTTCAACATGTGAATCCACCCAAGAAACCATCACCACAATAACAATAGCAAATATTTCTATCACCCTTCCAAAAAATCTAGAGTGACTATATTGATATCAGACAAAATAGACTTCAGAACTAAGACATATCTCAAGAAAGAGAGAGAGATTTCATAATGATAAAGGGGATCAATTCATAAAGAAATGACAGGAAGGCTGAAGAATCAGACTTAGAACATAAACAGGAACCAAGAGAGTCTTGGAGGCAGAGAACAATGACATTGTCAACCATGGCAACAGGGGGCCACGTGTATGGGATACTCACTAGTGCCACCATTTCTGCTTCCATAGTACCCAGTGCACTAGCAACTCTGCCATCCTATCCCACTGCATATGGTCTCTAAGTGTCACTCATGTCTTCAGATCCGTATCCCTCTCAGATTCAAGTCCAGGGCAAGAACATCCAATGGCAAAACCTGCTTCATATACCCAAGCATTCATTCCCAGGGAGTAGAGAAGAATGATCTGGATCCTTTATTTTTAAAGTGAGAGGCAGAGAGCCCTACTTATCACCAAGATTCATACTTTTGGAGATACCCACAAGGGAAAAAAAGATTCAGATGCTGGACTTTCAAAAACAAATAGCAAATGACTACCTACAGTAGACATTTCACATTGGAAGGCAATTTGGATATATACCAATAATCTACATTATTTTCTTTTAATTTTTGACCAAGTAATTCTATTTTTAGAAGTTATTCATTTATTTGTTTTGTTATTTAAGTATAGTTGGCACATGTTATATTAGTTTCATGTGTAAAACATCAGAAATTAGTGCCAGGATCTAGGTACAAGAATGTTCAACTGAAATTTTATTTATAATCCCAGGAAATTGTTAACTGTCTTGTAGATCACTCAGGCTCTCAACAGGAAAAGATGACACACTCAACATGGGATATTCAAGTGACTATTTACAAAAGTGTATGTAGGGAAATGACAACAGATAATACAGTAACCCTGGCTGAAACTCCTTTACCCAGAAGGGTGCGAGAAGACAATAGTTACTAGATCTCAGTGGGAGAGAAGCCTGTAGACTTGGCCTTTGGTAAAAGGACACAGCCAGCCTGAGGTGACCTGTCAGGGAGAGACTCAAAGGAATAAAATACCTGCCCTTTATTGCCTCCCCCATTCCCCTCTCTCCCATTTTCTGCCAGGGCTTCCCATTGACCAAACCCAACAGGAAGCCAAAGGGCATAGGAACCCCTTGATATGGTCCATGAAATCAGTTTCCAGAGGCAGAGAGTAAGGTAGTGAAGGATGGAGAAAGGTGGACAGTGGATCTGGAAAGGCAAATGGAAGACAGTACATTCCATACGATAAAATCTTCTGTAGACTTTCATTAAAAATTATTCTAAAGAATATGTAGTGGTAAGGGGGAAGTCTCCCCATACCATGACAAGTGGAACACAGGACCCAGACCATCTAGAAAGTATAATGACAAATTTAAAAAACGGGAAAGTATACCATGTTAATGTGTGAGGCTGTTTTATTTTTAAATTTTTTCTGTGTTTTCCAAAATATCTGTAAGTAATGCATGTTATTTTTGTCATTAGAAAAAAAATGAGAAAAGAAAAAAGGTATCTCAACTAATAAACCTATCAACAATGATAAGGACCAACACCCTTATGACAAGGGAGAAAAAAAAGTAAACAGCAGGTTTTCATGGGTGCACCATAGCTGAATCAACAAGCAGTTATTGACTCTTTGCCATATGCCAGGCACTATCGGCCGGGTCCTGGGGACATAATGATAGAGGAATTTGTCTTTAGGGAGCTCACCTTCACTAAGATAGTGAGACTTTGGGTTGGAGTGTGGAATTGGGAGGGGAGAACAGTGGCTGCAGCACAGCTGTCCACAATGGCATTCACTACGAGTCACCCGTGTTTATGGTGTGCACAAACCTCACAGAGTCAGATGAGGGCTGGGAGCAGCTGGCTGGAGTGTGTGCTGAGACTCTGCCTCATGTTACAAAAAACATAAGGATTGGAAATGTTGTCAGCGTTATTGCTGTTCTGGGACCTATACCAGAAGTGTTACATCTGATCACAGTATGATTAACCGGGAGACTAATTTTCTAATATTCTTACAGAATGAGCACATGATATCTGGGGGGGAAAAAGGCAGACTGGATTAAAATTTACCACCTATCACATAATAGGTGTTGAATACATTTGATATTGATTAAAAAAACAAACAGCTAATAAACAAACTAAACCTATTACACTTGTTTTTGTTTTTGTTTTTTAAAGTGGATAGTAAGTACAAATGTTTTCCTCGGACTGAAATGTCCTATAAATCTGAGTAGTTATCTGAAACCTTCTTTAACACCATGAATTAGATATATTTTTTACAAAAAGTATAGCCTACAGAACCTTTATGGCAAAAGCATAAGGAAGAAATTAAGCAATGAGTCACAGCCCCATGTGAAGACAATCAACCAGAACCAATTTTCAGGCTTTTGGCAGGGCTGTATTTATGGTGTGTTAAAGCTGGGTCAGTCCGCCTCAAATAAGGGCCATGCACTAAGTCCTAATTACCATTCCCAAATGCCTGTTAGCAGGACTTGGATCGCTTGGCATCAAGTGATGCTGTGATTATGTTAAAGAGCTGGCACAGAGAAAGCCTAAGACAACGAGGGTGGGTTTGGATTTTAATGAAAAAGATGTGGCCGTCACCCTCACTGGGTGCTGCACATCACTTTAATTCAAGGAACCAATGACATAAGGGATGTGCCTTCAACTGAAAGGATGCTTAAAGAGGTCTATAACCTTACTGAGCACAAAACTTCACAGGTATCTTTTCAACATCATGTAAGGTTTGTTTTCGGTCTGGATTTTACAATGGCAACGAAAAAATTCCACAAACAATATAGACTTTTTGAAAGCAATGTCAGTTGATAAATATTTCTTAGTAGGCTCTAGTTTTTTTTTTAAAGATATATATTTTTCAATATTTAGTAATTTTTCTTAAAATATAGAATAGGTATGCTACAGCACTGGAACCAAACCAACTGAGTTTAAAGTCCATTCAAGAGTAATGGTGCAACCTTAGCAAAATGATGACCACTTCGTGCCTCAGATTCCTCATCTAAAAAATGAGAAGAGAAATAGCATCCTCCTCATGGGGTTCTTATGAGAACGAAGTAAGTGAATACACTCAAAGTTCCTATGCACACAGTAGGCACTTCTTTAATATTAGCAATTGCTATTATTATTTAAAAGTCATACCCCAGAGAAACCACAACACCTCAATATCTCAAAATCTATTTTAGTCTTCATATTAAAAAACATTATTGTTCATATATTTTAGGACATTTTATGAGACCTCAATTTTCAACCAGATTGAGGTTAGCTTTCATCATCTTAAAGAGTCTAATAAATGATAATATTGTGGTTCCACATCTAATTTTATTTGAGACAAATGAAGAATTCTTATAATTAGTGATTTATAGGACTTTCAGAATAGTTACTCCTACTCATAGGTAATAGATAGTATAAAGTTTAAGAGACCTGCCCTCAAAATATCTCCTACATTTATTTAGAATCGTTTATTTAAAAAACTGAATATGATATGGACTAACCCTTGAAGAAATCATGAACCAGGAGAGACTAATCTACAAAACTCATTATAATATTAATATGATATGTTTGTTGATAAAAAGAAAGACAATATACAGATTGCCTCTTACCATCCATCAGTGCAGTATATTAGGCATTTGAAACTTATGGAAGACAAGAATAACCACAAGGACAATGAGACTGGGTAGTTATTATCAAGGTGCAGTGATGCTCCTCAGAAATAAACTAGATGCTAAGGAAAATTAACAAGTAATTGGAAACCAAGTGTGAAAGCCAGAAGATCTCTTTGGTAGCACAAAAAAGTCCTTTTCTCCCACAGTGCAAGGACAGAGAAAACCAAGGATAAGGGCCAGGGCTTAATGGTCCAAGTGACTGAACTTCAAAGGTTAAATGCCCAACAATGGCAGGTCTGTTATGCCAAGGTCAGGGCAAGGTTTCTCTACTTGGGGAAACCTAGGACCTGACATGCAATGGAGACATTTAGGGATGCTTGAAGATTTGGACTCCCCAGACTCCTCTGAACTTTCCGAGCCCACAGAAGTGGCTCATTCCTCTGTGAAGAGCTATCACTCCCCCATCCTCCTCACCCCGGAAGACAATGCAAAGACCTTTCACCAAGAAGGCAACATGACCTACCCACTTCCCCTCCTGGCCACTAGGCCTATAACTAGGGTTAAATCACAACATAACCCAGCTGGAAATGTGCCGGGCCTGATAAGGAAAGAAAGGGACTATACCTACAAAAGAGCTGCAAACCTACCCACACGTTCCATCATGTACCAGTTTGTACCAGAGTAGTATATGTGCATGTGGGTGCACATATACTGAGGGTGCTTAATCTTGGTGACTGGAACATAAGTTAAAATAGGGAAGTGTTCCTTGATTTGGAGGTGGTCTTCCAAGACATAGAATTTAACACCTTGGCAAGGACCCCCAAGAGATAGTACAAGCTGGCTATGAAAATGGTTACTAGAAATGTGGAAAAAGAAATGAATAATGGTGCTCTCTGAGCGAGGTTCCAATTCCAAGATTGCCACAGCAAACGGTGGAGGAAGAAATTTAAGGACTCAATGAAGCAGCCAAGCTGGAATAAAGATATATGTATGCCCAGAAGCTCTGCTCAATGATTGCTCCCTAGGAAGGCCCTACCATTTACCAAAACTATGAAGATGGTGCTGGAGAGAGGGACACCAGCACTATAATATTCAGTTGTGTTGCTCCACTGCAGGCCAGAAGTGATGATAAGAGAGTCTGCAATGGGACTTGGCTCCCTAATAGCAATAAGGGTGATGGAGCCCCAGAACAATAGAAGACAAATGGTAGATTAAATCGCAGTAATGGTAATGAATGGCAGGATTGGTATGGCAGTCAAGGAACCTGACCTGGAGAAAGTTATACAGATGGTTAATAGAACATCAACTACCTAAGGGCAAAATAGATGGGTACTACTCAGTTTATGCCAGCAGAAGAAATCAAGCGTGGAAGAGTGGGAGACTGAATACAGTCACCTCAACAAAAGCCAGGCTCCCTTGTGTAGTTTCCAGATCTGAACCAGTTTTCAGACCCAGAAGCCACTGTCTGAAGAAGTTGCCTGGCCCCTAGGAGGAAGGACTCTGTAATACCACAGCAAGTACACACTGTAATGATTGTTCTGACTCTTCCCCCAGAAGGACCTATGACCATTTATTTGGGTAAATATACACTGGGTAAAGGGGAATAGACAAGACTATGGGACATAGGGATTCTAAACCTGAGCAGATACCTGGAGGCCTGAAGTATGATCATAGATCTTTGTTAGAATAGCAGTATACAGGAGACAAGTGATAAATGGGGACATAGCCAAGGTCTGGCTTACGATGGGTCCGTTGGGCCCACAGATTAACCTGGTGATCATCTCCCCGATGCCAAATTTATAGTTAGCAATTGGCAAAACCCAATGTCAAAGAGGAAGTTGGGCAAAGAAGGTAGAGATTAGTGCTACTCTTAAAGACCGAAAGGATCAAGGGGTATTTGCCCTCATAATATCCCCACTCTGGTCCCTACAGAAGCTAGATGGATCCTAGAGGATTATTATAAACCAGGGCTCAGCAAACTGTTTCTATAAAGGGCCAAATAGTAAATATTTTAGGCTTTGTGGGCCATATAGTCTCTGTCATGACAATTCAACTCATGTGAATTGAGATGTGAACACAGCCACAGACAAAATGTGAGTGGGCATGGCTATGTATTCCAACGAAACTTTATTTACAAAAAACAGGCAGCCGGAATTTGGCCCACAGGCTATCATTTGCTGACCCCTGATGTAGGCTACCACAACCTACTCAAACAGTAGCCCAACCGGAGCCACTATGTCAGATGTGGTATCTGCTAGAGCAAATTAACAGCACCAGGTACACGGTATGTGACTATTGATTTGGTGAATGAATCAGAAAAGAGAGCCAGAAACAATTTGCATTTGTGTGAGGGAGTATCAACAGTGGGCAGAGATTCTTGTTGGCATTTGTGGCAAGCTCCAGTGAGAGGATCACAATGTAGGTCCCTAGGATACAGGAGCAAGGTTATGCCATCTGTACTAGAGGTTAGTGGTGAGGTAAGAGGTAGGCCATGAACTGGGAAGGGGTGCTGTTACAACAGTGGTAGGTGCCATGGCCTGTGGTTCTAGAGCAATACCATGCTGTGTACCCTGGAGAATTAGCTGCTGTTTGAAAAATAACTCCTGGCAAGCTACAGGGCCCTGGAAGAGCTGGAAGGCCTCTTGATCCTGCATATACTCATTCCCAGATGTACCACTTCCATGATACAATTGACAGCTAGGCCCACTCAGTCTTATGTTTTGTAGGTCTGATAGGACCCAACTCATAATGGGCAGATCCAGATGAATAGTTGCCTGGTGTTTCATGGTAAGGCATTTTTTCTGTGCCAGGATTAGGAGTGGTTCCATGATCACAAAATCCACTAGTCATATCCCATTCCACAACACTCAGGGCTGCAGGCCTGACAGAGTGTTGGCTAAGCCTACTGAAGGCCCAGAGGAAGTGGCATCTCAGAAGCAATACTTTCATTCACAGAAGGAGATACCATCATCCAAGGCACAGTATAGACATTGAGTGAAATATCATTATATGGCACTCTGGCCACAGCAAAAAGAATGCATGGGTCTGGAAACCATGGGGTTGAAGTAGGAATAACCCCACTTACCATCACTCCCAATGACCCACTTAGAAAATTTGTGTTCTCTGTCCCCACAACTTTGTGCTCTCCAGGTATAGAGTTCTGGTCCCCAGAGAAGGAACTTCTACCAGACGACTAGCAATAGCCCCAGTGAACTATAAGCTGCTGCCTGGTCACTTTGGGTTCCTGGTTCCCAAGGGCCAGAAGGCAGAAAAAGAAGTCACCGTCTTAGAAGAGTAACTACCCCTGGTCATGAGAATAAGGTAGGACTTTTATTACACAGTGAGGGCAAGAGGGAATACGGGTGGCACTCAAGTAATTCATCTGGACACCTCTTGGTTCTCCCTAGCCCAATTATGTCTAATTATGTATAAATGAACACATACAACAACCCCTGCCTAAGAAGGGCATGGTAAACAAGGTCTCAGACCTCTTATGGCCTGGTTCAAGCTGCTACTTAAGCCACTGAGGCTAGCAGACCTGATCTGAAGGTGAGAGGAATCTACAATGGATAGTAGAGGAGGGAGACTGTGAATATCAATTATAGCCCACGACCAGCTGCAGCAACAAAAGCCACAGTTTGTCCCACTAACCTCCTTCTTCTAAGTTTTTTATCAGCAATAGGGTCCCACTGGTATCCTGGAGGAGCTTCTCCCCCACCCCCAAAAGAATACAGAGGGTGTCAAAAAAATGTATGCACATTTTAAGAAAGGAAAAAGCTATTAAAATTGTAATACTATATATATATATATATATATAAAACAAAAGATGAATACAAGTCACATATGACTTCTGCAATCACAAGAGGTGCTCAAAGTGGTTACCATCAGTGTCCAGACACTTCTGATTATGGCGAACTACTGCTTGAGCAATGTTGACCAAAGTGTCCACTTGTATACATTTTTTGGGACCCCCAGTATATGAAGAAGTGGAACCAAGGAGACTCTGGACTGTGGTAGACCAGAGATGCACCACACAGACCCCTCTTCAGGGAAGAACTTGCTGGCCAACTTCAAGGAGAGTAGACTCTCTGAGCATCTGCCTCAGCTACAGAGAGCTGCTTTGCCCAAAGTCAAGTCCTTCCCACATCCAGTGGCTGAGTGAGACAGGGATATTTCAGCCCAACACGGGACATTTCAGCCCAACACGGGACAACCCTGACGGGTAATACTCACTCCAGAGCTGAGTAATAAGCCGGCTAAGACTTTGTCATCCCTGCCCCACAGCCCAGCTTCTCCCTCTGCCCAGTCCTGCTTCTTTCCCCTTCCTTTCTCAGGAGTTGTTCCCCAATAAACATCTTATATCCCAAACTCCATCTTAGTGTTGGCTTCCAATCTGCAAATCTGTGTATGTACATGTGTACGTGTGTGTGTGTTTGTGTGTAGAAGCCTAGGCTGATGGTACAACCTGGCTGAATGTAATAATGTAGGAAAAATACCTTCCCCTTCCCCCTCCAAGAGTACCCTGAGAAATTATTCCTGAGCTAACATGTGCATCATTCAAAAAATCACTTTCTTCAGTGGTCAATGACTTTCCCAGGCTGCAAGACCACCAGTGTCAATGTTAAGTGTGTGCACATCACCAAAGATCTTTTGGTAGCATTCAGGTACAATAATGGAGCAACATGATATGGCAGCAAGAACAACAGCCAAGAGAACAAGACTGATCAGCTGACTACACAGGTTTTCTAGTCCTTCCTCCATGGCAGGACAGTGACCAAACCTAAGTCCTAGGATTAAGTAGATACCCTTAGGTTTTTTAAACTTACTGTGTGAGTGTGTGAGCTAAAACTCTGAGATGATGATGATGATGATGATGATGATGCTAGATTGACAGACCGATAAGACAGATGAGAGTGAGAGAGAGAGATAAAAGTAAGATATTCTTGTGTATTGGAGCCACACGTTAATTTGACTTGACTATTAGAAGTTATGTGAACTCATTTTATACCTCTAAACTGATGAAACAAAGCATATTGACAACTATTAAATAAAAAAGCAGATTATAGAATAATATGCTTAGTATGAACTCACTATTATAATATATATGTCAATATGTTAATAGGAAAAAAAAAGATCAGAAGGCCACAATGTTGTTAGCAGTAGTTATGTCACAATGGTGGATTTTTATTGCATTATGTTCCTATCTGTAAACTTTCTGTGATGAGACTGTATTTTGGTAAAAAAGAAAAAAGGTATTGTTTTAAATTTACCAAAGTGGTGAACCTGTTTTCCCTCAACAGCTTTAATTTTTTTTAAAGAGTGGTGAGCATTCCTTTCCTAAGAAATACAAATATTTCCCCTATCTTTCATTTTAAATAATTAGAAGAGGGCTGCCAGGTTGGAGGCCATTTCAGATGTCAATCTACAGAGTTGTCTAGATTGGCAGGAAAGAAGCCATGGAACATTTTAATTACCTTCATAACCTTGATTACAGAAAGAAGACATCTCCTTTGTGATTTCTGCTTCAGAGAGGAGGTTGTTCCAGGCAAGGGCTCGGATGCTCACAGAACCCCCCACCCCCTTCCATGAGCTTTATTAAAGAGCAGGTAACACACAGAGGACTTGTGCAAATAAACATGGTATCATCCATATGCTCTGTGAGCTCATCTAGCCCAAAGGGCCATCCCTTCTGCCAGATCACTAACAGCTGTCCATGCATCGCCAGCTTGAACATCTCTGTAATGGGTAAATCAACCCTACTGGCAGTCCCACTTGGATATACTATAGGTACCTCAAACACAACGAATCTAAAACTAAATCTGCCACATTTTCTCCCCAAACAGTATATTTTTATGTGTTCTACTGTTGCCCCAGCCCTGACCCCCACTTCAGTAGACTGTGAACAGGTCATTGACCCCATCTCATTTTTCCATGGTATTACCAGTGCCTTGAACAGTGCAGATAATATAGTAGTGACTCAATACATGTTGAGGAATTACTATTGAATGAATAACAGGTACCCCAATGATTTCCTTTAAAAATCCAACTCTCTTAGTAAGCTTTTGTCTTTGATCAGCTTGTCTATTCAATTTCTGCTGCCCTTCTTTTGATTGTGATGCTGTGCTATCTTGAAAACAGTTGGTTTCTGTCAATTCTCTTTTGCTAATTATCTCAGTGCCCATATTCAAGGTCATCTATTTCAAGGAGCCTGTTGGGTGTCGACATTCTACATATAGTCATATTCTTCTGTTAACACTCCTAAATAAGATTTGACAGAGAAAGGCATTTTTGAAATTTAAAGGTGAAAGAGTAGCTCAATATAATAAAAGCTCAGTAATTTGAACTAAGTGCAGGGAAGGTCAGTCTGACAGTGAAAAGTACAAATTACGAAATCAGTTTTTTAATAGAGAGTGACTGTTCTCACATATAGGAGGGATATAGACCAAACTAAAAATGTACCTTTAAGAAAAAAAATTGATGATATATTATGGTTGGGAAGAGAGATGGAAAGACAAAGGCAACCAGAAGCAGTAAGAGGCAGCTAGCTAAAGCTAGTGCACAGGACACCAGGAAAAGCCAAGAACACAGCCTCTTTGTAGAGGTTGCTGAACTATCCAGAAAGACGAGAGCTTAGGAAGAAGGAAGGAAGAAATGTCGCCCATGTTGTGACCTGACCTAAGATCATGACCAAACAGATATAGGGCTCAAGGTGAAGCAGGCATCACTGCAGTGGTGAGGAAAGAGAACTGTCAATCAGCAGTAAGCACCTACTGGACATCTAATGCAGGCCCCTGTGCTAAGCCAGGCTCTGGAAGGACCACGTACGCCATACAAGTTTCAGGCGTAGGACCTAGGCTGCTCACCTAGGCCCATGAAGACAAATACCATCTCTCACGAAACCCTGAAAGAAATAAGCAAGACCCTATGATAGCACATGATAGTGAGATACAGTGACACTACAAAAACCAGGTCTTTGTGGACCAGCAGAAACCATCATGGAGGACATGGATCTCAAAGGTAGTCGGATGGGTAGAGACAAAAGAGAAGGGAAGCAGGTTCAGTGGGGAGAACAATGTGAACACAACCCAGAAGTGAGGAGGGGTGTGGATGGCACTGGGGATAACAGCTGCGGAGACTGTGGAGGCTCCATGCAGGGCACTGGCTGGTAAGGCGGCCACCAGCAGAGGCAAGAGGCACTGCTCACAGCATCAGCGAACAGCAGTAAACAAGACAAACAAGGCCCCTGCCCTGAGGGACTTATCAGGAAAGAGCTCAGATACCATTTAGAGATCTTATCGAAAAACTGGTAGTCAGATGAAAAGCACACATAATAAAAAGAGGAAAGGTATAAATAAACTTACCCCTCCAACCACCACCCCAAAAAATTCCCTGCAAGTTTTGTCCAGTTGATAATAGCAAGGGAGACGGAGGTGATACATACACTGGTAAAAACAATCAGCTCTGTCACTGTATTTCTCTACAACTCTGCATTACCTGGCAAGATAGGTGAATCCAAGTTAAAGAAAGGAGGAGGTGAGGTGGATAAGGGCCTCCAAAATAATTATGCCACTTTAAAGAGACCACCAAATCAAAATAAATGTACTACTGATTCTTTTTTTGTTGTTGAGAATGCTAACTCATGCCTTAAATTATATCTCTATTTACATATAAAATATTATGTCAAATATTTGCAAATCAATCTAGTTTCTAGGAAGAATTTCAGATTGAAATTTTTTTTATTTGCATGAAAAAGCTCTTCATAGGCTAAACTAAATTGAGAATAATAATATGTCTTCAAACATTTTTATTCCTATCCATTCCTTCTCTTCTTACCAAAGTAGTCAATGACAGGTTCAGCTCAATTTTCAGCTGCAAATATTATTTTAGAGAGCTGCCACCAAGTGTAAACATCTTCATTCACTTTCTTTTAAATTGCACCATTTTATTGTAAATTACTCAGTGTCAGGGACCTAGACAAGGGACCACATTACCCTGGAAGAAGTTGAAATATTGCATTAGAGACTGGCACGCTGTCATGGCAAATTTGGCATGACCTACCACCCCTCCTCCCACCCCAGCCCCTACCATGTTCCTTAAGCTTCTGTGACTGAATCGTAAGTCTGGGAAGCTCAGTTTGGTAAGTGTGGGAAGACACATCTTAATTGAAAAGTACATTTCTAATGAAATGTGAGGTAGTAAAAGTTTGGGCTGGGCAGAGTAGATCATTTGAGTCTTTATTAATAACACCAATTCATTTTAATTCAGTGAAGCACGTAATTGGCATCAAGCTTTTCAAGTTCACCACACATTCCTGTGCCTGGAATCCCTAATATGTTAAGAACTTTTCTTATTTGGTAATAGAGGTTTCAACAATTTGCATTTTAACAAGAGGTTACTTGCAGCTGACTTATACTAATTGTAAGTGTATTGGGTTTTACTAAGCCAGTGGTACCCATGAGCGAGTGACAAATCTTTTTAAGTCTTAACTTGCATTCCCTGTAATTATTCTGCAGTCAGCTAAGACTCCAGCAAAGAGATGAATGAGGCCCCTCGAGAGTATTGCACCTTGAATAATCAGAGGCAGTCCACAGGGTCAATTACTATTTCAGTTTGTTCCCTGGCTGTCGCATGTAAATCCGTTTACTAGGAGCTCAGAGAAAGCCTTGATAGCATTTGTTTCACTGCCTTTATCTCAGCAACTGCAGCCATTCTGTGATGCAAGACCCCAAGGGCTCAAACAGACCATCTCCATGGGAAGCAAGGATGATGCAAAAGGGCTCTGTTTATGAGAAGAGACCAAAAAAAAAAACTTTCTCTTAGTCACAGGATGGAAAAGAGAAGCAGAATTGTTGGCTTAGTGAAAACAACTTAGGACTGAGAGTCCAGGGACATGAGTTTTCTAATCCTCCTTGGCTGAAATAACCAACCAGCCAATCACATCAAGACGAATTTCTTCTGGGGCCTGTACTTAAAGAGCCTAAGCTTAAGGAACATGTCATGGAGTTCTCTACAGCAAGAAATACCATATGGAGTAGCAAAGGAAAAGGGGTAAGAAAGAAAAGCAAGAGGAAGAAGTTTTATCATGAAAGTAAAAACAAACAAGTAAACAAGTCACCCCTGAAGCTTTCGCCAGTGTAGAAGCTGCCATCCTAGTACCTGTATATGAGCTGAGTAAATGTGCATATGATCTGGTTTAATTGAATGATATCTTTTTAATACTGGATGTTATTGAGGTTATAAAGATAAATTAGAATAGCCACTGCCCTCAATCATACAAGCTCATAGAAAATGACATACACAACATTATTCGTAAGCAAAGGGTGTGCATAAACGTTGTTCACTCAAATAAAGTTCAGTAATCTTGCAGAATTCAGGAAGGAAACTTTAGAACTCTGAGGTTTCCAAGCCTGGCTGTGTATTAGAATTACAACACAAAGTTTTTTAAAAAATACAGATGCCTGGGTCCCAAACCAAACTTCAGAGGGTTAAACCCTGGAATCTATATTTTTAACCAGCCTTCTAAGTCACTCTTATTCAGCCACCCTGGCACCAGAAAAGGCTCAAATTTTGAAACCAGTGCAACCATTATCATAGCTTTCCCAGTTCTAACGGAAAAAAAAAATCACCTTCATTAATCCTCTGGACAGAGAAATGAAAACACTTCCTTTAGAAAACCTAAAACCCAGAGTAACTTTATCCCAGTTCACTTTATCCCAATCCTCTGTTATTTACAGTTTGTTTTCTTTGATACAATCAAGGATGGGATAAAAAGAGAGGGGATGTCAGATTTTCGACTTTAATGGATATTTCCATGAGTATGAGGAAGGCTACTTAGGCAGCACGGTGGAAATGCATTTAGATTGTATCTAAGGACACCTGGACACATTTGGGAAGTAAAAGCAGTTAGTGTGCTCTGAAAGCCTGCCAAAATGATTTTAGTATAACGGAAAAGTTCAATGAGGAGCTCACCAAAATGGCCACGCCTCTACTTGCTAATAATGACAAGGCTTACTCATCTCCCCTCAAGGTTATTCACTTAGTTATTCAAACAGAAAGCTGAACTTCACATTTAATGGCTCCATTTTCCCTGAAAAACATATCTGTGGCTAATGAATACATACTGAAATAGTGAATCACCATCCCTGGCTTCTGAATTAATCTAAAGTTGGGGGAGACCGGACCTGACACACTGGGCTGCCAGTGATCACTCGGCAGGGCTATTTAGCACCCCACAGTGGACCAAAATAGAAGGTATAAGCTGAAAACTCCTTGGCCCAGGAAAAACAGACAGGGGCAGACAACTAGGTCTGACTGGTCAAAGGAGTGACAGTCAAGGTGGGTAAGAGCCTCAGTATGACAAGGCAAAATGGATGCAGGGGCAGCAAACTGCTGTACTTTTGTTTTCACGATATGGAAACTGAAACTCTCTTACGTTGCTGGTGGAAATGTGAAATGGTGCTGGTGCTGTGGAAAGCAGGTTGGCAGTTCTTCAAAAAGCTAAACATATAATCACAGTGTGACCCAGCAATTCCACTCCTAGGTATAGGCACAAAAGAATTGAAAACAGATACTCAAACAAATACCTGTACATTAATGTTCTTATTAATACTATTTATTATAGTCAGTAGGTAGGAGAAGCCCAAATGCCCATTAACAGAAGAATGGATTTTGTTTTTCCATTCTTTCTTTAATGGGCATTTGAGCTATACAATGGAATATTATTCAACCATAAAACAAAATAAAGCACTGATATGTGCTACAAAGTGGATGAAGCTCAAAAACATGATGCTAAGTGAAAAATGCAGACACAAAAGGTCATTCACATATTATATGATTTCATTTATATGAAATATCCAGAATATTTATATTCATAGAGACAGAAAGCAGATTAGTGGTTGCAGGGGGGCTAGAGGGAGGGAGGGATGGGGAGTGACTGCTTAATAGGTATGGGGTTTTCTTTTGAGGTGATAAAAATGTTTTGGAATTAGAGGTCATAGTTGCACAATAATATGAATGTACTCAATGTCACAAAATTGTGTACCTTAAAATGGTTAATTTTATGTTATGTAAATTTTACCTCAATTAAAAAGAAATCCATATGACCTAATTGAAACCCAAGTCTACAAATTACTGAGTATTGGATGTGCTGTGAAGGCACTGTGATTAGGAATGAGGAACCAAGGGCCAGGAAGGATGCTTGGGTGAGGGTGGGGGCAGCAGAGCAAAGGGCAGAGTTAGGAACTGGGGGCTTTCTGGAAGCTGTGTCTCTGAAACAGCACATGATCTTCACAAGAAAGATTCCTCTATAGCAAAGGACCAAGCAGCCGACACATATTCACATATTGCCTCAGGACCACATTGGGGGGGCGGGGGGCGGGTAATACATGTAAGATAACATTTCACTTAAAAAGCCAGATGGGGACAAGAAGTGTTTTGCTGAAGGAAGGTCCATGTTAAGGCCTTTCTGTCTTTTCACTTTTGCTTAAAAGAGTTTTAAATGAAGGACTGACTGCAGTCTAATCTTGCAATTCCATAATTAATTAAAAGCTAATCTTTGGAAGAAGCTGAATAAACCACAACTCATTTGAAAATTTTAAGGTCACTAAACCCCCCCACACACACACACACACAAAAAGACTCAAAAACATGTCTTCCAGTACTGATTATTATTCCTGTTTCATATACATAATTAGGTAACTTTGAGGAATTGATGTCACCTTTCTGGACTGTGAAACTAGATACCAACCAGTCCTACTTTGCCATATTACAGATGAAGAAATCAACACCCGTGACCCCCTTATAATTCTAACATGCTACCATGAAAGATCCATTCCTTTTGTTTTGGGAGACATTGTGTTCTAAGGAGGCTATTTTAGAATGCAAATGTCCCTGGAAAAGGTTGTGTTATAATTATGTGTTCATTTGTCTCCACAGTTTTCTGATTCCCAGTTGAGAGAGAGATGTAATAGGACAGATAGATGTCAGAGTCCCAGAGACAAGAGAGATGTTTGAAAGAGCAAGGAAGGAATGAAGAAGAAATACAGACCAAAAAAAGAGAATATGAATTGTCAGTGACTGACTTTGTTTCTGCAGTTTTACTTAGAATTGGGACAACTAGGAAACTTCTAAGAATCAGTCTGACTTTCTGTAAGGCAAGTAGCTTCAGGGAAACTATTACCTTTTTTTAAGGTAGCAAATAAGTAGCTTCCTTCAATATATGACAAAAGCCTTTTTTTTCATTAACAACCTCTAGAAACTAAGGTTTATAGACAAATAGATCAATGGAACAGAATAGAAAGCCTAGAAACAGATACACGTATGTATGGTCATTGCTTTAAAAATAAACGTGGCACCACAGAGCAATGGAAAGACAAAATTGTCACTAAAGGGTGCTGGGACAATGGAATGTCTATATGGTAAACAATAAAATTTTGGCTTCTACCTCATTCTGTTCAAAACTCAAATCTAGGTAGATTGTAAGCCCAAATGTGAAAAACAAAACAAACAACAGAAAAATACTTTTAAAGAGAATATAGTACAGGATATTGTTGTTCTCCAAGTCAGGGAAAGTTTTCTTAAACAGAACACAAAAATAACACAAACAGTAAAAAAAAAGGAAAGCTTGGAATAATATATTTGAATATCTTTGAATTAAGAACTTACATTCATGAAAAGACACTATAAAAGAGAATAAAAGCAAACAAAATTGTGGGAAAATATACTTGCAACACATTTTTCAACAAATGCTTTATCCAGAATATAAAAGGAATGCCTATAAATCAATTTTTTAAAAAGTCATAACCAACAGAAAAATGAGCAAGAGATTTGAACAAGCACATCTGAAGAGAGACTAACCAGGGCTCAATAAACATACGAAGTGCTGTTCAACTTCAAATTCATTGTTATTGGAGAAACACAAAATAAAGCCACAATGAAATACCAATGTCACCACCAGAATAGCTAAATATTTTTAAATGCCAAGTGTTAAAGAGAGTGTGTAGCAAACAGGAATTTTCATGTACTGCAGGTATGAGTGTCAGAACAATTATCTTGGAAGAGTTGGGTCCTATCTACTAAAGATGAAGATACACGTGCATTATAATCCAGCAAGTCCACTTCTTGGTATATATATCACTAAAGGAGATATACATATTTCTCCAAATATGTATATATACATATATATATATGTATATATACATGTATATGTATATATACATATATATATGTATATATACATGTGTGTATATATATATATATATATAGCTCCAAAATATTCCAACATGCACACCAAAAAAGCATACACACTTATAATAGCAACATTATTCTTAAGAGTCTAAATGGTAATGACCCAAAGTGTCCAAGAGTAAAATAGATCAATTATATATTTGTACAATTAAATAATGTACATTAAAATGAATATACTATTTCTATGTTGAGCAATACGGTTGAATATCACAGAATACTGACTGAAAAAAATAGAGACAAAAGAATACATATGCTATGAATCCATTCATATAAAACTAAAAAATGGGCTAAGGTATGGTGTTAAAGTCTGGATTGTGGTCACCCTTGGGGAGTAGGCAAGATTAATGACTGAGAGGGGACACAAAAGGAAGCTTTTCTGGGACTAGCACTGTTCTGTTTTCTGAACTGGGTGGTGATTACATGAATGTTTATGATGACGCACTAAGCTATACACTTAGATTTTTGCATACTTTTTTATATGTTTTTCATACTAGACAATAAAAAATTTTTTAAGCAAATATTCTTTAACCCGGAAATTTTATTTCTAAAAATTTAATCTAAAGAAACAAGTTAATAAAAAATATAAAAAGACATTCATTGCAGTGTTATTGATATGGTGAAAAATTGGAAACTATCTAAAAATTCAACAATAGGGTACTGGTTCAATAAATTAGAACATTATCCACACAGTGGATATGATACAGCTATTAAAATTGTTGCTGTAGATCTCGATTTGTTCATGTGGAAGATTGTCACGTTATTTAAGCAAAGAAAATGATTTATAGAATATAATAAATAATCTAACCCTAATTTTGAAAATATATACATAGAAAATGATGGTAAAATAATCAATATGTTAATAGTTATTATCCTACATAGTAGAAAGTTGGTCATTGTTTTTCTAATTCTTCTACAAACATAGATTGCTAAGGTTTTAAATAATAATAGCTACAAACACAAACTGTGTGATAAATACTGAGAAAGATATAAAACATATTTTTCTTATTTAATCTACACAAAAACCCAGCAAGATTAAATACAAATATCTGAATTTTGCAGCTAAGGAGACTGAAAAGAAGAAATGTACAAGATCAAAGAACAGAAAGGGGTCAAAGTGTTTAACCAGGGTCTGTCTGGCTCCCAGCAAACACTCCTTTCCACCACACCACACAGCAAGAGTTGGTTTCATAGCCAGTCTTTGGACCCAAATCCCTTTATTCAGCTTTAAAGCAATAAACTCACAAATTTCTATAAACTCACAAAGCAGCACACAAAGACCAGCTTTAAAAACAAGACCTTGAGACTTCGGGTAAGATGGCAGAATAGATAGACACTGTGCCGACTGCCTCCCAGGATCACACCAAAATTACAAATAATTTATAAGATATTCAACCTCGGAAGTTCCCTGGACACTAGATGAACAGAACCTCTAAACGAAGGACTTAAAGAGAAGGCCACGTTGAGTCTGATGGAGGGGCGGAGAAGAGAGAGGGCGAACCCCGTGAGGAACACATCAGCGGTGCGGAGGCTTCTCCAGTGGGGGAGAGACCCTCTGGCCCCACACCATGCTCACAACCCCAGAGTTATTTTGTCAGGAAGAGGAGTTCTACGATAGCTGGAAGGAGAAATTAGTGAGGACTCTCTTTGCTCAACTTGGTGAGGCTGAGGGCAGCTGGAGAACCAGTGGAGCCGGCAAACCTACTCGCTTGCTGGTGAGCACTCACCTGGTTCCTGGCGGAGGCAGTGGCTTTGTGAGCGGGGCCCAGGAGCCTGCAGGAAGGACTGAACTGAGTGCCTTTGGCGCGGGAGCTGGAGGTTTTTGGGACCATTGTTAGCCTGGTGTGGAGCTTGCACATGAGTAGTGCACAGGAGGATGCCATTTTTTCAGGGCTGGGCCCTCCCACAGAGGCTCAGGTTTGGGACTGCATTGGTCGGCTGGGATTGGCGCAGGAGTGCATGTGTGCGAGCGTGCGCATGCAGCTTTGGATCCCCACCCTCTGCACTGCTTTGTGCTGCGTGCGTAGCCAGGGAAATGCCTGGCAGGCGCACTCTGACTCCAATAGACTGCTTATTGAGATCCGGGAGTGCACGACTCACCTTAGGTCCCCAATTTCCACACTGCACGTGCAGAGTTGCTTGGGTGGTGATTGGCTGTTGGGCTGCTTAGCCTGATCTGCAAGCAGCTGATTGGGACAGGCTGAGACTGGGAGTTTTCCTGGTAGTGTAGGGCCGTGAACTGTGCACCTGTGTGATTCAGCCGGGGCTTTCCAGGCGAGTTTGTGTGGGCTGGCTGCTGATGCAGGAGTGCGTGCTGCTCTGACTTGGTGGGAGCCACTGACCACATCCTGTGGTGCCTTGGGGGCCTGCCCCACTCACCTAAAGCTGTGTTGCCAGGGGCACCCTGAGCCCCTAGTCTCTGGCCCCTACCTCCGCAGGCCACAGAGGGTTTTTTTGCAGCAGCAGACAGCACACAACAACCTGTGAGGATTTTTGGTGGTGAGCATGGTTCCAGAGCACACAGCAACTAATTGTGGGAAGCTCACTTCAAGTCTAGAGGGAGGTCGGCACATGACACACTGAGCCTTTCCCCCCAACAGCTAGTGCTGAGTTGCCCAGGGTCTCTCTATTGCTGAGCAAGTGGTCTGCAGATTAAAG